>NC_069500.1:921650850-921927335 GCF_027579735.1 Bombina bombina
GCTCTTTTCCGCTGATGCTGACAGGCACAGGTCCTAAGGCTAAGTTTCTCTTGCCTAATGAACATTTGCGGCCCCAAGCAGAATATCCCAGGGTAAAGGAGGACGGCATGGTGATAGTCACTGAGATACAGGTACTACAGCACGACAAGATGCTCGCAGTTCTCCATGCAGGCTCCCCTCTGCCGCCAACCAGTACAACTCTCGGAGTGCCTTCAAGGTGGGACTTTATACACTTGTCCCCATCTGGATAGCAGGGAGAGCTGGCGGATCCTACAGATTCCCCAAGTTAGAACATTGTGTCATCATGCCTCCCAGGGTCTCCGGTCTGGCATCGGATGAATGAGGTGACATGTCCTTGAATATGTGTCTGTGTCCACAGAGACTGCTGTTGATGAGACATTCTCGCAATGTATATATTGTTATATTCCCAAATATTTTTTATGATGCTCGTTGCGACTCGCTATGAAGGCCCTAGGGCCTGATATATAGACTCGCAATCTGCACTTGCTTATTTGCTCATGACACGCTTATAAGCTATATAATCATATTGGTCACCATTAGTATGCTTCCCATTCCTGTGTGCCCTGTCCCCAGCAGATTCTGACCTTTACCATTGGGTCCTTTATATTAAAAAGGTACCTGCTCATGTGTGTAATGTTTCCCCCTCTCACTTTTATGTTACAGGTTTTGTACACTCTTGTTAGGGAGGGTATGAGCCCTTGTTGTAGGGAATTATTTGGTTAACTCGTTCTCTTATCTGTAGCCTCAACAGTATATAAATATATAGTAATAGGAGAAACTTCTGCCCATGTGGTGTTAACCTGCACCATGTCCCACTGTGCATTATTAATTGTCTCACATAGCTATTATCCTGGAGACTAGTTGTGGCCTTTGTTTAGTTTATTCCAGAAGGGCACATGACCTTAAAATGTCCCCTAACCACGGATCTACTAAGCTAATAGAGCAATATTTTACTTACTATATACCCTAAGCAGTGTAAGACAGAGTTTCATGTAAAGGTGCTCCACGTATGAGGATGTGCTTGTCTCAGGTGTTGGTTATTGCACTATTATTTTGAGTTCAGTGCTTGGACTCATTACATAACTGTATTATAGCTGAAAATAATGAATTTGCCTTCATGAAGAATAATATCGGAAAATGTGCAGCTTGTGTAACTGACTCCTCCTGCTATTGATATTATGTGTAGAACTAATGAAGATTTAATGATAATAGTTGTAATTGCTTAGTTCCCTATAATATGTGCTACACTACTACTTGTTCCTGTCCTTTATTATGTATTTACTGCAGAAAGTTATTTACTCTTCATATATGAACTGCTTCTCTCATATACTTGCTGAAGTCTGTATCCATTCTTATTGACTAATGTGCGAATTTGTGTTATGAAGAGATGTTTTAACAGCAGGGGATGATGCCTTTGATGATGCATTATTAATTTGAATCAACTCTCATTACACATAACTGAGATTCTGACTTAGCTAGTATCCCTATGTCTAGTTTTAGACTATGTTTAACCACTACATTGTTATCCTATTTTTTCTAATACAGTCAGAATATATCAGTTACAACATAACTTTCAAACATCCCTGAAATAACCACTACTGTAGGTACTAATATTTACATGGACTTTGTTGTGTTTAGTGTATCTATATTTATGTGTTTACAGTTTGACTTCATCAGAATGTTTACTTATCTATTACAAGGGTTGGCAGTTGAGAGGAAATATAATACCAGTCTCCTCACTACCCCCCCCCCCCTCCCCTTCTATGCGGTAAGGGATGAGTAACTTATCCTCCGCATTACCTTATAAGCAGAGTTTTGTAGTCTTTGCCCAGTCTGAAGAGCCCTAACTAAAGATTTCTCCTGTATATACACTGATAAGCTCTTCAGGCCCTTAATATCAAGAAAGGTTAAAGTGTCTACATTTATGTTCCTTACTATTTATACATTTAGGATGTCTATTCTATTCTATTAGGCGTCCCTTGACTATGGGCATCTGCATATGATTTATAGCTCTATCAGAGTAATTTCCATTACAAAAAGCTTATTGATACTATCCTACTGTATTTAATGTGATGCCTAAACTTTGTGAGGACGTAGCCATTTTCTCAGTTTACCTTACACAATGATAACTGACACTATCTAGGTATGTGCTTTTTGTCATCCATGTACTTTTGAGAATGAGATCCTATCAGTGGACCTAGATGTCTTTGATGACACAAAAATCTTCTAAAATTTAAAATGAAGAACAGAAAAGTTTGGCTATTAAGATTATTCTTTACTGTATTGCTACGGTGCTTATTCCTGAGATAATATTTGTACCTTTATTTGCCATGCATGTACTACTGTGTTATGTTTCTTCAATAAAAAGAAACTTTCAAAGAAAAAAAAAAAGTTTGCTCCGGCACGGGATGGAGTCTGGCCCTAGACTCAATACTTCAAAAGTAGATGTTAGTATAGCTTTAAATGTAGCCAAAGATGAGTGGGCACAATCATCTTTGACTACATTTAAAGCTATACTAACATCTACTTTTGAAGTGATAGGTGGAGTGTGTCTTCACTCCCTGGGGACGCCCGGGGGGAGGGGGGTTCTCTTGTTTAGATTTATTACTTTTTTCTTTTTAGGATTGTGAGAACATTAATTATTCATTCATTTATTAGGTTTATTTTGGGGTATGGATATGTTTGGTGGATGGGGTAGGTGTGGATGTGAGTAAGCTCTCATCTCATTTGTCTTTCTTTTTTTTGTCTTGTAATATATATAAGATATTCATTCATTAAAAAATTATTTGCTTATTATTCTAAGACTAATTGGCTGGGATTATTCTGATTACACACACACACACACATATATATATATATATATATATATATATATATATATATATATATATATATATAAATATATATATTGCAATTGTTTCCTGGTTTAATATAAGTTAAAATAAATGTAGATAATAACACTGTAGTCAAAACTAAAAGTGGGCTATTTAAATAAAGCTTTAGATGTAGGTAAAATTTCCAATACACATGCATTGCGCATTTTACAGGTGAAGGTCCCAAAAAACGAGAAAACCTTTGCAGTGTTTTCACTGCACATGAATACGTACATAATACACACTAATCACAAAGCTAAGGGGTTTTCCTCACTCCCTAACTAGGTGCTGCTTACAGGCAGAAACTGAATTCAGAAAGTGTGATCCCTGACAAACCAGATAAATTACTTTAAAGGGCCACTAAACCCAGAATCTTTCTTTAATGATTCAGATAGAGAATAGAAATTTAAACAACATTACAATTTACTTCTATTATTTATTTTGCTTCCTTTTTTAGATATCCTTAGTTGAAGAAAAAGCAATGCACATGGTGAACCAATCACACAAGGCTTTTATGTGCAGCAACCAATCAGCAGCTACTGAGCATACAGGGAGTGCAGAATTATTAGGCAAATGAGTATTTTGACCACATCATCCTCTTTATGCATGTTGTCTTACTCCAAGCTGTATAGGCTCGAAAGCCTACTACCAATTAAGCATATTAGGTGATGTGCATCTCTGTAATGAGAAGGGGTGTGGTCTAATGACATCAACACCCTATATCAGGTGTGCATAATTATTAGGCAACTTCCTTTCCTTTGGCAAAATGGGTCAAAAGAAGGACTTGACAGGCTCAGAAAAGTCAAAAATAGTGAGATATCTTGCAGAGGGATGCAGCACTCTTAAAATTGCAAAGCTTCTGAAGCGTGATCATTGAACAATCAAGCGTTTCATTCAAAACGCCCATGAACTGAGAAAAGTCAAGCGTGCAGCTGCCAAGATGCCACTTGCCACCAGTTTGGCCATATTTCAGAGCTGCAACATCACTGGAGTGCCCAAAAGCACAAGGTGTGTAATACTCAGAGACATGGCCAAGGTAAGAAAGGCTGAAAGACGACCACTACTGAACAAGACACATAAGCTGAAACGTCAAGACTGGGCCAAGAAATATCTCAAGACTGATTTTTCTAAGGTTTTATGGACTGATGAAATGAGAGTGAGTCTTGATGGGCCAGATGGATGGGCCCATGGCTGGATTGGTAAAGGGCAGAGAGCTGCAGTCCGACTCAGACACCAGCAAGGTGGAGGTGGAGTACTGGTTTGGGCTGGTATCATCAAAGATGAGCTTGTGGGGCCTTTCGGGTTGAGGATGGAGTCAAGCTCAACTCCCAGTCCTACTGCCAGTTTCTGGAAGACACCTTCTTCAAGCAGTGGTACAGGAAGAAGTCTGCATCCTTCAAGAAAAACATGATTTTCATGCAGGACAATGCTCCATCACATGCGTCCAAGTACTCCACAGCGTGGCTGGCAAGAAAGGGTATAAAAGAAGAAAATCTAATGACATGGCCTCCTTGTTCAGAATATTGTAATTATCTCACAGCGCCTACCCTGTAACCTACTAGCTCCCCAAGAAAACAAGACACTTAATATATCTTGTGAGTATTAACAGATAGCAATAGAGTCTAGGGAGCGCCTCAAAGTGGGCAGAGGATATTATGTCGCAAAGATAAGTGTTCAAACAAATTTATTATACAGACAGTAGATAATCTTATATTGACAAGTTAAAATTAGTAAAACAATGTCACATATAGTATCACATGAAAAAAATACATAAAATGATCACAAAGAAAGTTAGATAAAAATACATGGATCCATGTTACATAAACAATATGTTTAAAAGCCCTAATGGGGGGAATGATAAAACAAACAGATCAAATGCTATAAAAGCAATCTAAATGAGATGTAATATTCTGACTAATTCAAACGTTGGTGTTCCTAATCTTCAAAAATTATAGATCCTGAATAAAGTCTCTTCTGTGAATAAAGTGTCTGTGTGACGGTGTCCAAAAAAATGAAAAAATGAAAAAATGATAATTGTGTCAGTGGTGATGTCAAACAAATTAAAAAATTAAAAATTGAAAATCATGATGAAAATGCCAAATCGATGAAAGTGTGATGAAACATGTGGTTAAAAAGTGTGGTGAAAAAAATATGAAAAAATGTGTTCCAATTCCAATTGAGTAGTAAGATCACAATCCCATAGAAGAAAATATTTTCCTTAAAAATTAATCCTGTGTTTATGTGTGGTGGATATTTATCCAAAAATAGATATACAAAAATAGAACAAAAATTCCCAGTATCCCTGTGGGAAACAAAGATAGAAAATAGTGCAATAATGCTTACAATTACTTACATATAAAATTGAAATAAGGCTTACCATACAATAGCCAATGCGTTTCAGCCCTTCCCTGGGCCTTTCTCAAGACTGTAGTATGGTAAGTAATAATAAGCCTCCTTTTATACTGTTGTTGGTTCAGCCCATTTTGCCCCATTTTCGCGCCAAAAATAGGACCTTTGAACCGGAAGTGATAACCTTTAGTCTGTGCCTGTGATTTTAAGCTATTTGTATATTCACCTGTGTTATAATTCTAATCATCGTTTTTAAATGTTCCATATTTCTTATTAATCATTTCAGGGTGTTGTTTCTATATGTTTACTTTGATACACAGGTAGATCAAAACCGGAAGTGTAATCCGTTAGTATCACTTCCGGTTTTGTCTAATATGCCGAGTTCTAATTTATTTAGAGCCTATTGTATCTTATATATTAGTACCCGCGATGTATAGTAACAGGTCCCCTTCCCTTCTAAGTATAAGGTGATTGTTGCCATGACCTGTTTACCTTTGGCTATTTACGTTCAGCCGAAAGTGACATCACTTCCGGCCATCCTCTCACATGAAACCGGAAGTAATTCTTTTGGTATCCTTGCTTATTGGATATGTTTACACTAAGTCATTCCACATATTTTGGGACAGATTGGTAATACCTAAGTGGTTACAGTGAGGTATATTGGAAAATGCAGTAAGTAAAAAACATAAATGGGAATAATTACCAATGAGTGACATAGATGCATATAAATATACATTTCCCAAGGAAATTAAAAATGTTAAAAAATATATATTAAAAATGTCTACATAATATAAAAATATATAATGAATATATAGTAAAATCTAAAATCTAAAATATAAAATACAAAAATATATTTAAGGGCCTTGGATTGATTGCGTATCAGATAATATGGGTTATACATCCATATTTGAGAAGGATGCTTCACTTGTTATAATGAGGAATCAGAGATCACATGGTAGGTGAGGTATCAGAGATCACTATGTTAAGTAATGCGCCTTGAAGGACTTGGTATTCCTGTTTATACAAAGGGATGGTGAATGGGGTATTAAGTGATATAGTACTAACTTCCATCCTGGGGGTCTTAAGTGTGACATGGTACTGCCAGGATGGATATTTTAACTATTACGATATTATATAGGTGTGGGCTTATGGGATTGAACCACCATTGACTGACCAATTCAGAGGGTATTGAGTATGTTAAGCAAACATATTGTGGAGGATTGGGGGTATAAATAGACTGGAAACGCAAGAGACTGAGGATGCAGAATCAAACTTCATATTAATCTGGTTGTGTCTTCTGTTTCTAGGGTTCACATACTCATATTCTAAGACTCACTTCTCTGTTACGCTAGTATGAGAATACATGCTAATAAAAGGTATAGGTGTGTACTCAGATAACATAGAGTAGTTACTTCAGATTAAATAAGTGTGATAGGTCCTCCTTATTGTTCAGGCCACTTGGGTACAGACAATCTAAATTGAAGATCCATTTGGATTCCTCTACAAGTAGTCTTTTTTTCTTGATCCCCCCCTCTCCAGCTGGGGGTTACTAACTGGATTCCACAGTACCTAAAATCTTTCTTTTTACCCAAATGTTGTGTAGTAAAGTGTCTATACAATGGTGTCTCTGTATTTTTATGTTTAATTTGTAGCAGATGTTCCCTAATTCGGTCTTTGAGGGGTCTTGAGGTCTGTCCAATATATTGCAGACCACAGCTGCATTGAATTAAATAGATGACCCCTTTGTTGCTGCATCTTATATGATCCCTTATGGGATATTCCATTTTGGAACTGTGTGATATAAACTTCTTCGTCTTCATACCTCTTTCACATGCTTTACAGCTTGGGCATGGGTAGAATCCCTTAATGTCTCTGCCATATACATCTCTTGTTTTCATCTCAGGAGTTCTTGGCACACTAGGTGAAAGTATGCTCTTTAGATTGTTCAATTTTCGATAGATAAAATTTGGTGTTTCTGGGAGTCTCTCACTCAATATGTCATCATCCTTTAAAATAGACCAGTGTTTTTTTATTATTTTCTCAATAATATGTCTATTTGCACTATATCTTGTGATGAAGGGGATGTTGAGTATTCCATCCTCCAACTCTCTTTTTTCTTCTTTTTGTTTGTAATGCAATAGATCTTTTCTATTCCTGATCGTGACCTCTGATATATCCTTCTCCAGGCCTTCGTTGTCATATCCTCGTTCAAGGAACCTCTCTTTCATGACGGTTACTTGTTGTTCCCATTTCTATGGATTGGAGCAGTTTTTCTTCAATCTAAGCATTTGGCCCTTTGGGATGTTAGACTTCCAATTATGGTGGTGGCAGCTGTTTTGATGTATATAGTTATTACAGTCTACTTCTTTAAAATGGGTAGATGTCTCAAGTTTCCCATCAATTACTTCAATCTCCACTTCCAAAAAAGTGATTTCCTTCATGCTTAGTTCATGTGTGAACTTAAGATTATAGCTGTTGTCATTCATGACCTTGATCGTATGTAGGAGGTCCTCCATAGAGCCTTTCCAAATTAGCAGTATGTCGTCTATGTATCTCTGATATAGGACCAGGTCCGCGCTAGCTGGGCACGATTCCCAGAAAATGCGTTCCCATCGTCCCATGTATAAATTCGCGTGAACCTGGTCCCCATAGCTGTCCCACATATTTGATTATAATAGACCCCTTGGGTCAGTATGTAATTTATCCCTTCCAGGATAAAGTCCTTATGTAGGGTCGGCATATCTTGGTCCCTTGTCAGAAAGAAATCTATAGCTTCCAAGCCCCCTTCGTGGGGGATACTCGTATAAAAAGATGTTACATCGCAGGTGGCTAAGATGTAATTGTCGTCCCATTCTATCTTATCTAGTATGTTTAATACTTGAGTAGAGTCTCTCAAGTACAAGGGTAACTTCACTACATATTGTTGTAGCTGTTTATCAACATACTCGGATAAGTTGCTCGTTAACGAGCCTATCCCTGATATTATCTGTCTCCCCGGTGGCTTTTCGATGGTCTTATGAATCTTGGGGAGGTAATAGAAGACCGGAGTGATCGGGTATTTGATACTTAGATATTGATACTCCTTCTCGTTCAATATCCCGTTGCTCCTTGCCCTCCCCAAGATTTTGTCTAGATCCTTCTTATATCCTTCGACGGGTTTGTTCTCAAGTTTCTCATACGTTCTTCCATCACTGAGTATTCTATCACATTCTTGGTCATAATCGTCTCTATTCAGGATCACTAGTCAGCCTCCTTTATCCGCTGGTTTGATAACCAGACCGTGGTTTTTTTCAAGGGATTTGATGGTTGATAACTGCTCTTTGTTGAGATTGTGTTTGATTGTTCTCAACTTGTTCTGATTGATGTTCCTGATCTCGTTACAGACCATAGTATTAAATGTTTCTATTGCGTTGCCTTTACTTGATGTTGGTTAGAATGTTGATCTTGGTCTCAGATCCGTGTGTTTGTAGAGACTTCTAGATGTATCAGAGTTTTGTGGATATGAAGTACCTATTCTTGTGGACTGTAGTTCTAGTGGAGATTTGATGAAGTGTCTCTTCAACGTAAGTTTTCTTATGAACTCTTTGGCATTTACAAAGGTTTCAAATTTGTTGAGGCTTTTAGCTGGGGCAAATCAGAGCCCATAGTTGAGGACAGAAGATTCCTTTTCTGTGAGTGTGATCAAACTTAAATTGAAGATACCCTTAGGAGGTGTTCCCTCTTTGGATGAGTTTAGCGACTGTGTGTTGGATGTGTCTTTTCTTTTATTCACTTTCCTCCCACCTCTCTTGCCTCTGTGGGTTTTCTCTTTTCTGTTGGCGTTAGGAAGTCTTCTGGACAGGAGTTCTTCCTTTTTGTTGATACCCTCTCTAGTTCTTTCGTTGATGTTTGGGGTAATCCTAAAAAAGAATGTCCTGATGCAGAGCCCGCATTCTGGTCATTGTCATGTCCATTCGTTGTCTCATTACTTCTTTCATGATGTCCCTGTTTATGACCCTCATGGATTGGTTGTCTTTCAGCCTCTCTGACTCCCCTATTTTCCACATGGGTGGGGTGTGAAAATCTGTTATGGTTGGTGTTATAACCTTCTTGTCGATCACCCCTTCTGTACTGGTTATAGCCGTACCCTCTTGGTCTTCCGTATTCCCAATGATTGTAATTGTATTCAACATTTTCCCCATGGGACCTTTGATTTCTATGATATGTCTCATATGTGGGTATCCCCTGTCTTTTTATCGGGAAATTTTGTATAGGGGATTGGGGTCCTCTATGGTGGTACTGTAGCGTAAATTCTTGATTGGGTCTCTCAAAGTGATCCCATCTGTTATAGTGGGGTCTGTAATGTGGCGTTCTATTATTTGGAGTTCTAAATCCCCGGTGTCCATCATATGCCCCCCAGGTTCTCCTCTGTCTATATTGGTAATGTGTATTCCTAGGTGTTCTATTAAATTCTTGTCTGTGGGTAGTTCTGGTGCCCCTTGGCTGTTGCTCTGTATCACTATTTATTTGATAGTTGAGCTGTCGCTCCCTTTCACGGGAATTGTGGTATTAGCTCTGATCAGTATTTGACTGTCTATATGTTTGTCTCCTTCCTCTTTGGTGCATTTCTGTCCACTCATTACTTTCGTCATGTATTCTACTCTCATCTCCGTCGGTCTGTCTAGTGATGTTATTAATCGTCGGTTGGTGAGTCGTACGGTTCTCCTCTGTCTCTCTACTTAGTTCTAATTCTTTATTTAATTTCTTTGATTTCTTGTTGGTTATGTCCTCCCTTATTTTTGTTACCTTTCTAGTGAGATTTTCTTTCCTCTCTAAGAGTTCTTTAGTTTCTATTATTGATCCATCTGGACCTATTAGATCGTCTTCATTCTTTTTAATCTCCACATCCACATTTACTAAAATGGATTCCCTATATTCAATAATAGCCCCCATTAGTTTTCTGGAGGACTCTATTAGAATGCTGGACCATTTGTCTACAAACTCAGGGTCTTCCAATTGGAATGCGCAATCCTTCTTAATCAATAGTCCTTTTGGGATAATGTTGTATTCTAGGCACTTCTTTAAAAAAGTGATCTCTGCTTTATATTTCACCTCTTGTATTAAGAGTTTCTCCAAATTCCTAAAAATTGAGCCATAATCTATTATTCCTGTGTCTCTATTTTCTCTGTCTGTAATGGAATAGTTTATTTCCAATGTTATATCCTGTCTCATGGACTTAGTCAGATCCATTATTTGTCCCTAATATTTATACTCTGAGATAATACTAGTGTAGTGTAGACAGGTATAGGTTTGGATGCTAACGGTGGCTGCTGGTGAGAGTATTAGGTGTAGAAAGAACTCAGAATATTGTAATTATCTCACAGCGCCTACCCTGTAACCTACTAGCTCCCCAGGAAAACAAGACACCTAATATATCTTGTGAGTATTAACAGATAGCAATAGAGTCTAGGGAGCGCCTCAAAGTGGGCAAAGGATATTCTGTCGCAAAGATAAGTGTTCAAACAAATTTATTATACAGACAGTAGAAAATCTTATATTGACAAGTTAAAATTAGTAAAACAATGTCACATATAGTATCACATGAAAAAATACATAAAATGATCACAAAGAAAGTTAGATAAAATACATGGATCCATGTTACATAAACAATATGTTTAAAATCCCTAATGGGGGGAATGATAAAACAAACAGATAAAATGCTATAAAAGCAATCTAAATGAGTCCTATTTGGCCAGTCAGATGTAATATTCTGACTAATTCAAACGTTGGTGTTCCGAATCTTCAAAAATTATAGATCCTGAATAAAGTCTCTTCTGTGAATAAAGTGTCTGTGTGACGGTGTCCAAAAAAAAGAAAAAATGAAAAAATGATAATTGTGTCAGTGGTGATGTCAAACAAATTAAAAAATTAAAAATTGAAAATCATGATGAAAATGCCAAGTCGATGAAAGTGTGATGAAAAATGTGGTGAAAAAGTGTGGTGAAAAAAATATGAAAAAATGTGTTCCAATTCCAATTGAGTAGTAAGATCACAATCCCATAGAAGAAAATATTTTCCTTAAAAATTAATCCTGTGTTTATGTGTGGTGGATATTTATCCAAAAATAGATATACAAAAATAGAACATAAATTCCCAGTATCCCTGTGGGAAACAAAGATAGAAAATAGTGCAATAATGCTTACAATTACTTACATATAAAATTGAAATAAGGCTTACCATACAATAGCCAACGCGTTTCGGCCCTTCCCTGGGCATTTCTCAAGACTGTAGTATGGTAAGTAATAATAAGCCTCCTTTTATACTGTTGTTGGTTCAGCCCATTTTGCGCCATTTTCACGCCAAAAATAGGACCTTTGAACCGGAAGTGATAACCTTTAGTCTGTGCCTGTGATTTTAAGCTATTTGTATATTCACCTGTGTTATAATTCTAATTATCGTTTTTAAATGTTCCATATTTCTTATTAATCATTTCAGGGTGTTGTTTCTATATGTTTACTTTGATACACAGGTAGCTCGAAACTGGAAGTGTAATCCGTTAGTATCACTTCCGGTTTCGTCTAATATGCCGAGTTCTAATTTGTTTAGAGCATATTGTATCTTATATATTAGTACCCGCGATGTATAGTAACAGGTCCCCTTCCCTTCTAAGTATAAGGTGATTGTTGCCATGACCTGTTTACCTTTGGCTATTTACGTTCAGCCGGAAGTGACATCACTTCCGGCCATCCTCTCACATGAAACCGGAAGTAACATCACTTCCGGTCGTGCGATTTTATCGCAAATTCTTTTGGTATCCTTGCTTATTGGATATGTTTACACTAAGTCATTCCACATATGTTGGGACCGATTGGTAATACCTAAGTGGTTACAGTGAGGTATATTGGAAAATGCAGTAAGTAAAAAACATAAATGGGAATAATTACCAATGAGTGACATAGATGCATATAAATATACATTTCCCAAGGAAATTAAAAATGTTAAAAAATATATACTAAAAATGTCTACATAATATAAAAATATATAATGAATATATAGTAAAATCTAAAATATAAAATATAAAATACAAAAATATATATAAGGGCCTTGGATTGATTGCGTATCAGATAATATGGGTTATACATCCATATTTGAGAAGGATGCTTCACATGTTATAATGAGGAATCAGAGATCACATGGTAGGTGAGGTATCAGAGATCACTATTTTAAGTAATGCGCCTTGAAGGACTTGGTATTCCTGTTTATACAAAGGGATGGTGAATGGGGTATTAAGTGATATAGTACTAACTTCCATCCTGGGGGTCTTATGTGTGACATGGTACTGCCAGGATGGATATTTTAACTATTACGATATTATATAGGTGTGGGCTTATGGGATTGAACCACCATTGACTGACCAATTCAGAGGGTATTGAGTATGTTAAGCAAACATATTGTGGAGGATTGGGGGTATAAATAGACTGGAAACTTAAGGGACTGAGGATGCAGAATCATACTTCATATTAATCTGGTTGTGTCTTCTGTTTCTAGGGTTCACATACTCATATTCTAAGACTCACTTCTCTGTTACGCTAGTATGAGAATACATGCTAATAAAAGGTATAGGTGTGTACTCAGATAACATAGAGTAGTTACTTCAGATTAAATAAGTGTGATAGGTCCTCCTTATTGTTCAGGCCCCTTGGGTACAGACAATCTAAATTGAAGATCCATTTGGATTCCTCTACAAGTAGTCTTTTTTCTTGATCCCCCCCTCTCCAACTGGGAGTTACTAACTGGATTCCACAGTACCTAAAATCTTTCTTTTTCCCCAAATGTTGTGTAGTAAAGT
The DNA here is from genome assembly GCF_027579735.1 of Bombina bombina. NCBI lineage: Eukaryota > Metazoa > Chordata > Amphibia > Anura > Bombinatoridae > Bombina > Bombina bombina. Next base: position 921,663,922 of record NC_069500.1, read on the forward strand.
GTCTATACAATGGTGTCTCTGTATTTTTATGTTTAATTTGTAGCAGATGTTCCCTAATTCGGTCTTTGAGGGGTCTTGAGGTCTGTACAATATATTGCAGACCACAGCTGCATTGAATTAAATAGATTACCCCTTTGTTGCTGCATCTTATATGATCCCTTATGGGATATTCCATTTTGGAATTGTGTCTTCATACCTCTTTCACATGCTTTACAGCTTGGGCATGGGTAGAATCCCTTAATGTCTCTGCCATATATATCTCTTGTTTTCATCTCAGTAGTTCTTGGCACACTAGGTGAAAGTATGCTCTTTAGATTGTTCAATTTTCGATAGATAAGATTTGGTTTTTCTGGGAGTCTCTCACCCAATATGTCATCATCCTTTAAAATAGACCAGCGTTTTTTTATTATTTTCTCAATAATATGTCTATTTGCACTATATCTTGTGATGAAGGGGATGTTGAGTATTCCATCCTCCAACTCTCTTTTTTCTTCTTTTTGTTTGTAATGCAATAGATCTTTTCTATTCCTGATCCTGACCTCTGATATATCCTTCTCCAGGCCTTCGTTGTCATATCCTCGTTCAAGGAACCTCTCTTTCATGACGGTTACTTGTTGTTCCCATTTCTCTGGATTGGAGCAGTTTTTCTTCAATCTAAGCATTTGGCCCTTTGGGATGTTAGACTTCCAATTATGGTGGTGGCAGCTGTTTTGATGTATATAGTTATTACAGTCTACTTCTTTAAAATGGGTAGATGTCTCAAGTTTCCCATCAATTACTTCAATCTTCAAGTCCAAAAAAGTGATTTCCTTCATGCTTAGTTCATGTGTGAACTTAAGATTATAGCTGTTGTCATTCATGACCTTGATCGTATGTAGGAGGTCCTCCATAGAGCCTTTCAAAATTAGCAGTATGTCGTCTATGTATCTCTGATATAGGACCAGGTCCGCGCTAGCTGGGCACGATTCCCAGAAAATGCGTTCCCATCGTCCCATGTATAAATTCGCGTAGCTAGGCGTGAACCTGGTCCCCATAGCTGTCCCACATATTTGATCATCAATCAGAACAAGTTGAGAACAATCAAACACAATCTCAACAAAGAGCAGTTATCAACCATCAAATCCCTTGAAAAAAAACACGGTCTGGTTATCAAACCAGCGGATAAAGGAGGCTGACTACTGATCCTGAATAGAGACGATTATGACCAAGAATGTGATAGAATACTCAGTGATGGAAGAACGTATGAGAAACTTGAGAACAAACCCGTTGAAGGATATAAGAAGGATCTAGACAAAACCTTGGGGAGGGCAAGGAGCAACTGGATATTGAACGAGAAGGAGTACCGATCACTCCGGTCTTCTATTACCTCCCCAAGATTCATAAGTCCATCGAAAGGCCACCGGGGAGACCGATAATATCAGGGATAGGCTCGTTAACGAGCAACTTATTAGAGTATGTTGATAAACAGCTACAACAATATGTAGTGAAGTTACCCTCGTACTTGAGAGACTCTACTCAAGTATTAAACATACTAGATAAGATAGAATGGGACGACAATTACATCTTAGCCACCTGCGATGTAACATCTCTTTATACGAGTATCCCCCACGAAGGGGGCTTGGAAGCTATAGATTTCTTTCTGACAATGGACCAAGATATGCCGACCCTACATAAGGACTTTATCCTGGAAGGGATAAATTACATACTGACCCATAATTACTTTTTCAACCAAGGGGTCTATTATAATCAAATATGTGGGACAGCTATTGGGACCAGGTTCGCGCTAGCTACGCAAATTTATACATGGGACGATGGGAACGCATTTTCTTTGAATCGTGCCCAGCTAGCGCGGACCTGGTCCTATATCAGAGATACATAGACGACATACTGCTAATTTGGAAAGGCTCTATGGAGGACCTCCTACATACGATCAAGGTCATGAATGACAACAGCTATAATCTTAAATTCACACATGAACTAAGCATGAAGGAAATCACTTTTTTGGACTTGAAGATTGAAGTAATTGATGGGAAACTTGAGACATCTACCCATTTTAAAGAAGTAGACTGTAATAACTATATACATCAAAACAGCTGCCACCACCATAATTGGAAGTCTAACATCCCAAAGGGCCAAATGCTTAGATTGAAGAAAATCTGCTCCAATCCAGAGAAATGGGAACAACAAGTAACCGTCTTGAAAGAGAGGTTCCTTGAACGAGGATATAACAATGAAGGCCTGGAGAAGGATATATCAGAGGTCAGGATCAGGAATAGAAAAGATCTATTGCATTACAAACAAAAAGAAGAAAAAAGAGAGTTGGAGGATGGAATACTCAACATCCCCTTCATCACAAGATATAGTGCAAATAGACATATTATTGAGAAAATAATAAAAAAACACTGGTCTATTTTAAAGGATGATGACATATTGGGTGAGAGACTCCCAGAAACACCAAATTTTATCTATCGAAAATTGAACAATCTAAAGAGCATACTTTCACCTAGTGTGCCAAGAACTCCTGGGATGAAAACAAGAGATGTAAATGGCAGAGACATTAAGGGATTCTACCCATGCCCAAGCTGTAAAGCATGTGAAAGAGGTATGAAGACGAAGAAGTTTATATCACACAATTCCAAAATGGAATATCCCATAAGGGATCATATAAGATGCAGCAACAAAGGGGTCATCTATTTAATTCAATGCAGCTGTGGTCTGCAATATATTGGACAGACCTCAAGACCCCTCAAAGACCGAATTAGGGAACATCTGCTACAAATTAAACATAAAAATACAGAGACACCATTGTATAGACACTTTACTACACAACATTTGGGTAAAAAGAAAGATTTTAGGTACTGTGGAATTAAGTTGTAACCCCCAGTTGGAGAGGGGGGGATCAAGAAAAAAGACTACTTGTAGAGGAATCCAAATGGATCTTCAATTTAGATTGTCTGTACCCAAGGGGCCTTAACAATAAGGAGGACTTATCACACTTATTTAATCTGAAGTAACTACTCTATGTTATCTGAGTACACACCTATACCTTTTATTAGCATGTATTCTCATACTAGCATAACAGACAAGTGAGTCTTAGAATATGAGTATGTGAACCCTACAAACAGAAGACACAACCAGATTAATATGAAGTATGATTCTGCATCCTCAGTCCCTTGCATTTCCAATCTATTTATACCCCCAATCCTCCACAATATGTTTGCATTACATACTCAATACCCTCTGAATTGGTCAGTCAATGGTGGTTCAATCCCATAAGCCCACACCTATATAATATCGTAATAGTTAAAATATCCATCCTGGCAGTACCATGTCACACATAAGACCCCCAGGATGGAAGTTAGTACTATATCACTTAATACCCCATTCACCATCCCTTTGTATAAACAGGAATACCAAGTCCTTCAAGGCGCATTACTTAAAATAGTGATCTCTGATACCTCACCTACCATGTGATCTCTGATTCCTCATTATAACATGTGAAGCATCCTTCTCAAATATGGATGTATAACCCATATTATCTGATACGCAATCAATCCAAGGCCCTTATATATATTTTTGTATTTTATATTTTATATTTTAGATTTTACTATATATTCATTATATATTTTTATATTATGTAGACATTTTTAATATATATTTTTTAACATTTTTAATTTCCATGGGAAATGTATATTTATATGCATCTATGTCACTCATTGGTAATTATTCCCATTTATGTTTTTTACTTACTGCATTTTCCAATATACCTCACTGTAACCACTTAGGTATTACCAATCTGTCCCAACATATGTGGAATGACTTAGTGTAAACATATCCAATAAGCAAGGATACCAAAAGAATTTGCGATAAAATCGCACGACCGGAAGTGATGTTACTTCCGGTTTCATGTGAGAGGATGGCCGGAAGTGATGTCACTTCCGGCTGAACGTAAATAGCCAAAGGTAAACAGGTCATGGCAACAATCACCTTATACTTAGAAGGGAAGGGGACCTGTTACTATACATCGCGGGTACTAATATATAAGATACAATAGGCTCTAAACAAATTAGAACTCGGCATATTAGACGAAACCGGAAGTGATACTAACGGATTACACTTCCAGTTTCGATCTACCTGTGTATCAAAGTAAACATATAGAAACAACACCCTGAAATGATTAATAAGAAATATGGAACATTTAAAAACGATGATTAGAATTATAACACAGGTGAATATACAAATAGCTTAAAATCACAGGCACAGACTAAAGGTTATCACTTTCGGTTCAAAGGTCCTATTTTTGGCGCGAAAATGGCGCAAAATGGGCTGAACCAACAACAGTATAAAAGGAGGCTTATTATTACTTACCATACTACAGTCTTGAGAAAGGCCCAGGGAAGGGCCGAAACGCGTTGGCTATTGTATGGTAAGCCTTATTTCAATTTTATATGTAAGTAATTGTAAGCATTATTGCACTATTTTCTATCTTTGTTTCCCACAGGGATACTGGGAATTTATGTTCTATTTTTGTATATCTATTTTTGGATAAATATCCACCACACATAAACACAGGATTAATTTTTAAGGAAAATATTTTCTTCTATGGGATTGTGATCTTACTACTCAATTGGAATTGGAACTAATTTTTTCATAATTTTTTCACCACACTTTTTCATCACATTTTTCATCACACTTTCATCGACTTGGCATTTTCATCATGATTTTCAATTTTTAATTTTTTAATTTGTTTGACATCACCACTGACACAATTATAATTTTTTCATTTTTTCTTTTTTTTGGACACCGTCACACAGACACTTTATTCACAGAAGAGACTTTATTCAGGATCTATAATTTTTGAAGATTAGGAACACCAACGTTTGAATTAGTCAGAATATTACATCTGACTGGCCAAATAGGACTCATTTAGATTGCTTTTATAGCATTTGATCTGTTTGTTTTATCATTCCCCCCATTAGGGCTTTTAAACATATTGTTTATGTAACATGGATCCATGTATTTTTATCTAACTTTCTTTGTGATCATTTTATGTATTTTTTCATGTGATACTATATGTGACATTGTTTTACTAATTTTAACTTGTCAATATAAGATTATCTACTGTCTTTATAATAAATTTGTTTGAACACTTATCTTTGCGACATAATATCCTCTGCCCACTTTGAGGCGCTCCCTACACTCTATGGCCTCCTTGTTCACCTGATCTGAACCCCATTGAGAACCTGTGGTCCATCATCAAATGTGAGATTTACAAGGAGGGAAAACAGTACACCTCTCTGAACAGTGTCTGGGAGGCTGTGGTTGCTGCTGCACGCAATGTTGATGGTGAACAGATCAAAACACTGACAGAATCCATGGATGGCAGGCTTTTGAGTGTCCTTGCAAAGAAAGGTGGCTATATTGGTCACTGATTTGTTTTTGTTTTGTTTTTGAATGTCAGAAATGTATATTTGTGAATGTTGAGATGTTATATTGGTTTCACTGGTAAAAATAAATAATTGAAATGGGTATATATTTGTTTTTTGTTAAGTTGCCTAATAATTATGCACAGTAATAGTCACCTGCACACACAGATATCCCCCTAAAATAGCTATAACTAAAAACAAACTAAAAACTACTTCCAAAACTATTCAGCTTTGATATTAATGAGTTTTTTGGGTTCATTGAGAACATGGTTGTTGTTCAATAATAAAATTAATCCTCAAAAATACAACTTGCCTAATAATTATGCACTCCCTGTATCTAGATATGCTTTTCAGCAAAGCATATCAAGAGAATAAAACAGATTAGATAATATAAGTAAATTAGAAAGATGTTTAAAATTGCATTCTCTTTCTAAATCATAAAAGAAAAAAAATGTGGGTGTCATGTCCCTTTAAACACTGGATAAACACTAAATAGAATGATAAATTTGATGTGAAGATTAGCCTGCAAATAATATGCAGATGTGGGATTTTTTAAATATTAGTTTAAATATTGAAACATAAGTATAAAGTTTTAGCATTGCCACCATTGCCACCATGTTGTAACCTAAGTTTCATTCTCCGCTGAGGCCAAACAGGGACAATTATAAATAGGTCAATAAAGTGTGTAACCAATGACTGTGTAGAATGTAGCAGTGCTAAGTCTGGAGTCTGAAATACAGCAGAACCACCAGCACTTAAAGGGATATGAAACCCAATTTTTTTTCTTTTGTGATTCAAATGAAGCATTCAATTTTAAGCAACTTTCTAATTTACTCCTATTATAAAGTTTTCTTCGTTCTCTTGGTATCATTTGTTGAATGAGCAGCAATACACTACTGGTTTCTAACTGAACACATGGGGGAGCTAATGACAATTGGTATATATATACAGCCACCAATCAGCGGCTAGAACCTATGTTCTTTGCTGCTCCCGAGCTTTCATGGATAAACCTTTCAGCAAAGGATAACAAGAGACAGAAGCAAATTAAATCATACAAGTAAATTGGAAAGTTGTTTAAAATTGTATTATCTATCTGAATAATTGAAGAAAAAAATGTTGTGTTTCATGGCCCTTTAATAGGAAAGAATAAACATGGTTAAGTTAAAAAAATCTGTCATTTTTGGCAAATAAAATGCATTTTTTATGCTTGAAAACAGGTTTTTAAATCTATCATTGTGAATATGTAGAGCTAAGTTGCAGTTTATTGTATTACCGTCTAACACACTGCCTTGTCAAATAAACCTTAATCTAAGGTTGTTTAAAGGGACATGAAACCCAAAATGTTTCTATCACGATTCAGATTGAGAATAAAATAAAAAAATAAAAAATTCCAATTATATTATCAAATGTGCTTTGTTTTCTTGGTATTGAAAAAATTAGAAGTGTGGGCAGCTAAATGACAAATTAGATTTAATATGGGAAAATGCAAGGTTCTGCGTTTTGGGAGTAAATATAAGCAGCTAATCTGTTATTTAAATGAGACTAGATTTAGACAATAGGGTAGGGAAGGGATTTGGGAGTAGTATTAGATAACAAGCTAAAGATGGGCGCACAATGCAGGGCAGCGGCTTCTATGGCTAATAAACCCGAAATAATGTTTCATGATTCAGATAGAACATACAATTTTTTTTTTTTTTAAATCTTTATTTTCATATCAGCGACCATGTTACAACATCAAAGTTTAATTAGGAGATACACATCGAAACATAAACCGAGATATATTGAGATCCTTTTTCCCCCTCCAAACTCTAAAAAAGGACCTTAAACAAGTGATATATGAGTCCCAAGGAATCAGGTTGCTGATTTTTTTTTTCTTTTTTGTGTGATATCCACCTCAGGCTATCCATTACTTTTGAAAAAAAGAAAGGAGAAAAAATAAAAAAAGAGGGGGAAAAAAAAAAAAGTGTGAGGGATATTCTCTCTCTCTCCCTCGTCCCCCTCCCCTACCACATCTCTAGCTGTACAAGTTCAGAATTTCTGAAGGGAAAGATTAAATTCTCTTTTTCATTTGTTGAAAAATACAAGTTCTAGAATACATTGCTTTTTAAGGCAATTTTTTACTTCCATTACCACTGGAATTTTATGATTTTTCCAGTTTTTAAAAATTAGGTACCTAATTGCAAGTATTGTGAGTATTACTAGTTTTTCCTGAGGATGTTGTCTTTCTCCCTGACCCGAGCAAAACACTATTTGCACAAGTGTGAGATCCAGAGGGGATAATCCGAGCGTATTATTGAGCCAATATTGGATTTTTAGCCATAGTTGGCTAATTTTTGGACAACTCCAAATCATGTGTTGGAGTTCTGCTGCCATACATGAGCATTTTGGGCATTTGTTAAAATTCAAGTTAAGTAGTTTATAGCCCTTTTCAGGGGGAGAACATACAATTTTAAACAACTTTCCAATTTACTTCTATTATAAAATGTTCTTAGCTTTTTGTTATCCTTTATTGAAAAGCAGGATGGTAAGTTGCAACAATGTTATATATTAGTGAAAACACTAGATGTCAGAACTATTTCCTGTCAAGTAGTGCTCCAGACATTGTGCATGCTACATATCTAGATATCTATTCAATAAAGAGCACATAGTAATATAGTAAATGAGTTTGAAAAAAGTCCATCAAGTTCAACCTATACAAATCTTAATATACTTACAATAAAAGCTCTAGTTGAGCTTAAATTAATCCCATTAACAAGGTGACCTATTTAACACAAGCAATCATATCCATAAATTCTTTTTCTAGTCAGAATGTATATAAACCATTTTTAAATATCTAAGGTATTAGCATTTGCTACCTTTTTTTCCTCTTTAAAAAGTTTATGCATATTGTATTAATATCAACCCAGTAGGCACAGTATGTAATGCTTGTTATTTAAATGATTGTATGTGATTTCTGCTTGTTACCTAAGTGTATATTTTTTTTTAAAAAAACTAAAAACAGCATTTAGAGTTCATTTCTTGTATAAACATACATAGAAGTTATATTCACATGATGTTTGCAATAACGGATGAACGGCCAACAAACTCACTGAACCTAGTGAACCCAATAACCTCATCAAGACATGATAAATCTGTCAGGTGAGTCAGTTTGCTATGAGTACAGTATGTTACACAGTATTCTGTACTTATGAACCCGTTCATTAGCAATATTAATACTTTTTTATTTATCAGCTTATCATATGGGTCTTGCTTTCCAACTCATAATTTTTTGCTTATAACCTTTTATAGTTACAAGTTTTATTGCCCCGTGAGCGTGACACATTTATTTTTGGACACTTTCTGGCTCTGCACTAAAAAATCATTTTCTTTAGTAGCTATTAATAAATGTTAGGGACAGCCAGCTTTTGGAATTGTGTGACTTCTGTGCCTCTGTGAACTAGTCATTGAATCAAATTCAATCAGAGCGTTGTATGTTCTATTAGCATTAAAAGGCGGGTTATTTTAATTGTTCAAATTCTATAATGTAAACATTTTGTTAAAATTAGTTAGTTCCCTTTGGAAATAACTGTAAAGAATCAAAATCTTCAATTTGCCCAAAACGAATACCACATGAATGAAATTTGGCAGATCCGAGCATTGAGAAAAATCTGAAATAAATGTTTTGAATTAAACATATATGTCTCCTGTGTACATGTAGCTTTTTGGCTCTGCATTTAAAAATGTATTATACTTTTGCTTAGTAGATATTCACAAAAATACCTATTTAATATTGGGTCCCTTTTTCTAATATCAGCAGAAAATTGTTACAATTTAAATTATGACAAACTATTTACACTTGTCTAAACTTTTACAACTACTTATAAGTGAATGAACCTCACATTTCTCATCTGGCCAGATGCAAACAAATTGTAACTAGTTGTTACCACAGCATAGCACTGAAACATTACAAGTACACCTACAAATCCTATTATATAAAAGGCAAAGAGAGGGGGAGAGATCACAAAAGAGAGGGGGAGAGAGAGCAAAAGAGAGGGGGGAGAGAGAGAGCAAAAGAGAGGGGGGGAGAGAGAGAGAGCAAAAGAGAGGTGGAGCGAGAGAGAGCACAATAGACAGGGGGAGAGAGCACAAAAGAGAGGGGGAGAGAGCAAGGGGTGGGACCGCTGTACTGCAAAAAATGGCCCATGTGAACGGGCTTTAGGACTAACTTTCGCTGCAAACAGCATGTCAGGTAAGGCCAGGTGTGTTTGTCCTCGTGCTGTCTCTACTGCGCATGACAGCTTCGGACAAACATACTTGGCCTTTTATATAATAGTTTATATATATATAAATATTCACAACTTTGATCCAGAATTGACGCAAGTATAAATGGCGTTGTTGCACCTGACTTCATTTATGGAGTTAGGTGACACTCTACCTCCAGAAAGAGGTTGTCCATGTGATCAGGAAATGCCTATAAAAGTCCTGAGTGCACTCAGTCCAGTGCTTTGTTATTCTGAAGCTTTGGCTAAGGTTTCCTAGAGTTCTGCTCCTGTTCCTGACCCTGCTCTTGCTCCTGTTCCTGCTCCTGCTCCTGTTCCTGCCCTGCATACCTGCTCCCTGGCCCGTCCCTGCTTGCAGTGCCATTGGATACTAAGCTACTTGTACTTGGCTACATTCATCTATTTATGAACTTTTACTGCCGGCCCTGACCTCAGACCATCTGACCTTGCTTTTGCCTATTCCTCTTGGACATTCTTTATTAATAAATTCCCCATGATACCACAGGTCTCCTAGGATCCTGTCCTCATCTACAGGTTCCCCTAAAGATCATGCTTATAAGGGCGTTCTGTAATGCTGCTATTGGGTTCCATTTCCTGACCAGTCTACTAGGTCAGTGACAGATAGTGAATTGGAGGGCAAACTCAGAAAGTAGTTTGGAGTGTGGACATAGGGAGTAAGAGTGTGGACATAGGGAGAATGAGAGTAGAAGCAGTGAAGAGAGGAAGGAGAGAACATGTAAATAGGAGAACAGAGCATGAAATGGCCAAGTTCAATACAAATGGTTTACAGTTTACAAACCACAAAGCCAAGGCTTTAAGAGATATGGTCCAACTACATTTTTGGGGGGGGAAAGAATCTGCTGACCCTATATGATAAAAGGCCATTTTAAAGGGTAGTGGTATACTTAGGGAACTATGAGGATGTCTATTCAGACTTAGTGGTATTAGTTGTATATAATTGCTGTTCCCATTGAAAATAATGTTAACTAATCCGAATCCAATATTCACCTGAAATACATTCCCCCATGAATGAAATTTAGCTAAACCGAACATTGAGAAAAATCTTACACAAATATTTTGGTTTAAACAAATTTTTCACCCATGCAAACATCTGTAGGAATGAATGCCTATTTTAAATGAATACCATTGTTTTGGGTTCTACACACATCTAAGGAATCAATTAAGCTGCAAATACAAATTGTTGTGTGTTCTGTGTATTGAGAGTTTGTTACATTATTAAAAAAATAATGAATATAACTTTGTCACATTACAGCTAAAGGGAAAACAACTTTAAAATTGAATTTTTAATTGAAATAAAATGTAACATGAATCAATATATTCTTTCATGTCAAGTAGCTTAGAGAATTAAATAGCTGTAGTTTTCCACCTTTCTTAGCAAACAGGTTATTTAGATTAAATATTTTGTAGAGGTATTTATTACAACAAACAGTTGTAAATTACCATTGATTTCTGAAGCATGACAAAGACAACATAACATAAGTTACCTTGATTAAGTTAATTTTGTTAGTAAGATTCTCAAGGAATGAATTAAAAGTAAACAAGGTTACATTTTATTTTTAAGGGAAAGTAAAATATTAAAGTACATTTTTTTGTGTGGATAAAGTATTGTGACAAGCCATTCATTATAGTTGTATCTCCAGTGGAAGCTGTCAAGCCTTTGTACATTTGATACCTTTGAATAAATCAACCACGATACTGTGAAGAATTATATTTCATCAACTTTAAGACTACAAAGGGGCCTTTATGATTAGGGATGGGCAAATGTTTCTAAAAATTCGAAATTTAAAACGAATTTTGATACATTCGTTCGTTCGAATCGAATTTTGAATGTTTATATAACATTCTAACATTCTATTTTCGAATTTTCGTTTTCAAATTTTTCAATAAAATTCGAAAATATTCGTTCGAATAATAGAATGTTTAGCTATGTATTCATTCAATTTCAAAATGTAATATTCGAATTCGAATGTGAAATTCGAATTCGAATGTGACATTCAAATTTGAAATAGTATTTCTAGTCTACAACTGTGTTTAATAAATGTAATATTCAAATTCGAATGCTACATTCGAATTCGAATGTCACATTCGAATTTGAAATAGTATTTCTAGTCTAATACTGTGTTTTAAATGTGATATTCAATTTGAATGTGATATTCGATTCGAATGTGACATTCGAATTCGAAATAGTATTTCTTGTCTAATACTGTGTTTTATAAATGTAATATTCGAATTCGAATGTGACATTCAATTTGAATGTGATATTCGATTCAAATGTGACATTCGAAATAGTGTTTCTAGTCTACAATTGTGTTTTATAAATGTAATATTCAAATTCGAATTTGATATTCAAATGTAACATTCGAATTCGAATGTAACATTCAAATTCAAATGTGACATTCGAATTCGAATGTGACATTCGAAAACTGTAAATAACATTCGAAAATCGAATTTTTAAGAATATTCGTTCTTATCAACATTCTATTATGTAAACCGAATTTCTACAATAACATTCGTTCTAACATTCAAATTCGGATATAAACACATTCGCCCATCCCTATTTATGATATACATCTCTGCATATTTTCAGACTGAAAAGATTATACCACAAAGGAGAAAGTAGACTCATAACAATAATGCTGATAAACCATTTATTGTGAGGATGAAGTAAAAATTAGGAGGGAACAGAACAGACCGGAACAGCAATGTAAAAAGACAAATTATAAAAAAAAAACAATGTAGAGTTTTAAAGACCCTGTATGTAAATTGCTGATTTGGTCGACAACTCTTGTAATGGAATTAGGGCGGATTTGTGTGACTGAGATACTTCTGTGTGTTGTTTGCCTCTACATGTGCTTTGGAATAGCTCTGTTTCTTTTAACAGCCCCTATGGTATGGATGGAAACCAGAATGCATGAAAGACTTGATAGGCTGTGGTAGTATGAAAAGGAGAGAAGGTGATTTGCCACTCAGATAATGACAACAAATAATCTGCCGCTTTCCAGATACTGAGGTTCATCATGTTGCTAGTGGACAAGTTATTGGAAGGGGCTGAGGATGACCGAGTTGTTATTGTTCATATGGATATGAAAATTATATGGGCTAGATTAAAAGTTGCGCGCTAACTGTTGCGAGTGATATCGGGTTGCTCATGTAATGGAACTATAGCTCATATTACAAGTTGAAAGTAAATGTGACCACGAGTGCAATCACATTTTATGCTCGTCGGGATATTATTTCTGAAAACCTCACGTAAAGGGTAGTATATTAAAAAATGTTGCACTAAGCACAACATATATACATTTATAATTACAATTACATTCATATAAACACTATATGATACAAGTTAGTCACATAAATATTAATAAAAAGTTATAAAAACTCAAAGGTATATGAACATGTACATGAAGAATTAGTAATCTGAAATCTCGTTTTTGAAATATTAAATATAAAATTTTTTTTTATTAAAAATGATTATATATACTGTAAAAAAATTCAAAATAATCCATAGAATATATATTTATACTTTTTTTACAGTATGTATAATAATTTTTAATAGTTAATATTTTTTAATATTTTATGTCTAATATTTCAAGAATACCCCCTTTAAGATTACTAACTCTTCAGTGTGCACTAACGCAATACCGTGTTAGTCCTAAACCGCGAAACAGGAAGAGTGTTATGCATATTTTACATTCCTATGTTCTTCACATAGAACAAAAAAAGTATTATTAAATATATATTTATATATAAATATGATAATGTTAATGTAAAATAGATATCTATACCTATATATCTATAGGAATAGACATATAGGTATATACATATATATATATATATATATATATATATATATTTATAATAAAAATATGATTTTTCTACACGTGAAGAACATTGGAATGTGAACTATTTATAACTCCTGCCGGGTTAGTGTGCGAGTGATAATTTTTTTCTTCTGCGCTCTCCATTGAAGTCTATAAGGAGAATAAATAAACATGGTGAAGATATTCCAAGTCAGTGGATCTGTCTTCTGGACGACTTCCGTTTGGGGTGGAGCAAGGAGCAGGTGTTGCTTGCGCATGCAGAGAAGTTACAGCATGGATGTCAGCGTTCCCCTAACCATTAGCCTTGTGGCACAATGAGGTATCCCTGAGCTGGAGGCACCGAGCTAAGAGTAGCTCACAAGAGGAAGTCGACTACAGGCCGTTATAGGCATAGTGGTGCACGCCAGAGCGAGGAAGCAGGAGAGAGGTGCGGGGTGAAGAAACCGTAGCAAACCAAGAGGGACAGAGGATGGTAAGAGCTGGTCCGCTTCTGTGCACTGGGGAGTCGGGCCAAGCTGAGGAGGAGCTCAAGAAATAGGAATGGGAGATCATTTCGGATGGTGAGCTTTATTGTTAGGATTAAAAGGCATCCCTAAATCCACTATTTCTTTTCTGTAAAGAAGTTTGACCCAGAGAACCCCCAGAGATAGCACGCTGCCCCCCAAGTTTTAGGAATACAGCTTCCATAACCTAGTCCCCCCCTCTCCAAGGTGGATCTTATCTCTGTGTCCGGTTATAAATTTAGCCGTTGAAATCGTTTTTTCATAAGGCATGCTGAGAGCATTACAGTAATCATTTACTACATTACTACTATATCTGAAGTATGTTGGTGACTCTTATATATACATATATACATAACCCTCTTGGGTAATTGCAGTATACTGAGGGTATTAAATCCATTTAAAATCTGAAATAAGTAGTTGGAGCAAAAAGAAGGACAGTAGCTGGTATACTATGATTTAGGGCATCTGCTAAGAGAGTCACCCCCATTGTTAATTCCAAATAATGTAGTACTCCTTGGTGCTGGGAGTACTTATCTATCAGCTATCTATACGGTATCTTCTTGGAGCTGCAGTATTGGGTACATCTTGGTATATGAGAAGCAGTAACATCATAACGAAATCACTGTCAGCAAGATTTAAAAGTGGAACAGGTCTTACTCTTATACAAGACATTCATTAGTAACTTTAGTACCGGGTACATATTGGTATATGCTGAGCAGTAACATCATAAGGAATGTGCTATGAGCAGATTTAAAAAGCTGGAATAGAGTTTATAAGCAGCATCATGATCCCTGTGGTCAAACAATGAGATATTTGGGTAGACCTGGCTAGAAACTCTATAAATCTATAATGACATGGTTAAGGTATTTCACGTAACATAGTTGGGATATTTTTGTTTTGCATATATCTTCATAGCCCTGGTTGAAAATTCTACTTTTGGGTACATCTTGGTATATGTTGGGCAGTAACTCTGTAAGAAAGTGATAGTGAGCAGTCTGAAAAGTTTCAATCACAAGGCAAAAGAGCTTGGGAATATAAACTGAACCCTGGCTAAAGGATTATGACACATATTTGAGGATTTTATTATAAGAATTATTCCTGTGGCTAGTTAGATGCATTTTCTGTTAGTTGAATCCCTATTTGCACCTGTTATGTTTGCCTATTATAAGCAAAAATAGTTTCTGCTTAGAAAACTTAAATTGTGGATGCATATTGATATTTGCTGCATATCAATCCCATAAGGAAATAATATCAAGCACTATAAGCAAAAAAAGTGGCTGATAAGAAAATAAGAAAAATCCCAAGTATTGGGTACATCTTGGTATATGTGGAATAATAACCTCTTCAGGAAATTATAGTGTGTAGATTAAAATCTTGTAACCCAGCGCGAATAGGGCTTGGAAGTTAAGAGCTAATACTGGCAGTCTAGTTTATTGAGTTATTGTAGAATCCGGTATAGATCTTTTGTTAAATCCTGAATTAGGTGTACTATGGTACAATCTGAAAATAATTAAGTTGGGAGCAGAGTGAGAAACTGAAAAAGTCTTATATATGATAATTGCAATCTGTGAAGAATTCAGTTGTGAGCAGAGTCAAAAATTGCCTAAGTCATAATGGTTGCCTGAAAAATGTCATGTTGCATGTTGGTTTATCTTTCTAAATAGTTACTACTGTTCGTATAGAACTACAGATATGACAACTTGAGCCGTATAGAAATTTGAAACTCTGTGGGTTAAGGTAATTATATGACTATCTGCATATTTTCTTAAGAAGAACCATGTAAATTGCATAGGGGCCTTGGTTCCCTCTATTGTATAGGAAATCACTCTAAGATTTATGTAAATTATATATATAATTCTTATATAGGGGATCCCAGGGGATTATTCTGGTCTTTTTGCTGACTTTGTACTAAGTAAATAGTAGGAGAGGAAGGTTATTAATTTATAAGGGTTAATTCCTAGGTTGCAAATCTATCTAGGGCTCTTAAAGCACTAAATTACTACTGCATCTTTTTTTTTTTTTCTTCCACTTTTATTTTTTTGTGTGCACAATTTTGTGTGGTCACAGCTGCTTAAGACTCTAATTTATTTTATTTAGTGGATTTATCACTTATTAAACTTTAAAACATTTAACTGGTAGCTGATATTCAGAAGCTACCACACAAGTATAAGTGTATGGATAAATTTATGTCACAGATGAAAACACATTCACCCGTAATGCCAGCTAAAGGTAAGGATAGGAAACCCAAGAGTGCCGATCTTAGTATAGCATCCTCCTCTGAAATACAACCTCAGATCACTGATTCCTCCCACCTTATGTTTCAGTTCTCTGATTTTTTCACTCCCCAATTGGATGCATTTAAGAAAGAGCTGGGTTCTATCACCTCTGAAGTATCCATATTATCCAACGAAATTAGGCAATTTGCGATAAGGGTGACAGAAGCAGAGAACAGAATTTCTGAATTGGAGGATCAGGTTAGTACCCAGAATAATTTAATCCAGAAACAGGGAAGCTATATTCAGTCGATCAATATTAGACTTGAAGACCTTGAGGATAGGTCTTGACGTAACAATGTACGTATTGTAGGCCTTCCAGAAAATACGAATTACTCAGACTTAATCAAATTTACCTCACTTATACTACCACAAGCTCTTGGTATACCAGAGGAAAATCTCCCGTTAAAAATAGAGAGAGCTCATAGGGTGGCTACTATTAGATCTAAACCGGAGGATACAGGTTTTAAAAGAACACTCTTATTTAGAGTCCTGAATTATCAAGACAAGATAGAAATGTCTAAACTTTATAGGGAACTTGGTACATTAACTATAAATAATCATAAAATACTGATTTCTCTAATGAAACTTGAAAAAAAAGGAAAGTATGTCCCCCTATTTTTCTCAATTCACCGAAAAAGGCTGTAAAGTTAGAATGTTATATCCAGCCAAACTATGGGTGGAAGTTAAGGGAAAACTAACATATTAAATAATGTCCAAGAAGCACAGGAATTGCTGGCCGCTATTTAAATATTTTTTTTAAGGAACCAAGGTTTACCCTTATGGAAAATAGGGTTAATACAATTTTTACTTTTTTGTTATCTGAGTGACCAAATGTCAGCCAACATAGGATATTCGCTCGGTAGGGGTATGTTAGGAGTTCGTGTTCTATGTTATGTGTGGTGGGCTTTTCTCTTTTTTTTGTTGCTCTATCTCTCTATGTGTCATTTAAGTATACAGAGTATCTTTGAATGGGTACACAGTTGAATAATGTCATGAAATGTCGTGGAATTTCTTCCCCAATAAAACGCAAGCAAATAATAGCACAGTTGGGTAGACACGCCCCCGACATTGCCATGATTCAGGAAACGCATCTTAAGGAGAGTAAGTTAAGCAAGTTTAAGACTTGATGGGTTGGGGAAGTATTGGCCACACCATCCACTAAAAGGAGCTGTGGTGTTGCAATTTTAATACACAAAAAATTAGAATATCAAGTATTAAAAGTGGAGCGTGATCCGAATAGTAGGTATATATTTGTTCATTTAACAATTGGTGATACACAATATATGATAGGTAATATATATGGGCCAAATGTGTTTTCTCCACAGTTCTGGGACACAATTAAAAGCAAGTTATACTCAATTGCTAGTGAAAGATTCATTCTTGCTGGTGATTTCAACATGACATTATGTCCTAAGTTAGACAGATCCTCAAATAAAGAGAAGGCTAAGAATGAAAAAAATGCTTCCTATTTTAAAAAATTCTTTGCGGCTTTAAAACTTAACGATATCTGGAGAATTAAGAACCCAGAAAGCTGTGAATATACATGTGTGCCTAAGACCCATCGTTCATTCTCCAGAAATGATTATATTCTTGTTTCAGAGCAGCTCATTTTATTAGATTCAGAACCCAAAATTCATGATATATTGGTCTCGGATCACGCAATAATTTCCATCAAATTTCAATTGATAAAAGCTAAAAAGCACATAAATAATTTTTTCACATTTCCACGTTTTATGTTAGAGAATACTACATTTAATACTTGGTTATCTGGTCAATGGAAAGATTTCCATCATAATAACAGAGGGTATTACGATAAAATTGAAGTATATTGGGAAACGACAAAAGCGGTTTTGAGGGGAAAGATAAAAGCATATATGTGTAACTGGAAAAGAAAACGGCAAGCTAGGGAACTACAGCTATCTAATCAGCTCAGGAATGCATTTTTACGATACAGATCGGAAAACTCTAAGTTTAACTGGGATAAATACTGCCACGCTAGAACCGAAAGGGAGTTATTTTTAAAGCAAAAGTGTTTAGAGGAAGATAAGAAAATCAACAATCGATATAAGAGGAATATTTGTTGTTCAGCTAAATATTTAGCAAAAATAACTAAGAATAGGAAGAGTAAAAACTATATAGCAGCAATTAAGGAAGGGGGTTATAGACATACTGATAATGAAAATATTAGGGAGGCATTTTTTAAATTTTATCAAAACTTATATAAAAAAGTTAATTAAAGTGAAGGTAAAGTTATCTTCATGTCTATCTCTAATATAATTATATAATATTGTTTAAAATCAATAGCACTTTAATTCATCAATTTTCTAAAATTGTAATGTAAATCAAGTTATCACCGATTTAACTCACTTTTTTAATGTCCACAAATGCAACCCGTTATTTATTTATTTTTTTCGTTCTTGATCACGTTTTTCTTTGCGCCAATTGAAAATCTGGCCGTTAGGTGGCCGTCACACCACGTCACCTGCCTACTGCGCATGCTCTACAATTTATTTCTTATCTGAATCCATGAGCGCTCCCGTTTCGCGCATGCGTACTTGGATCATTTTGGAAATGAGGGGCGTTCTTGTTTGCTCCGTCTACACTGCAGCTGGAGTCACCCGGAGTCACTAAGGAGACCGGATGAACACAGCTGAGCCAGGAGCGTGCAACACTAGAGGAAAGCTGAGCTCCCACTGCACCCGACTAGATCAGCCTGTACCCCAGCTGCTTGACCTTCCATTACACATCACTGCACCTCTGTCCTGCACACATTACTCCAGCATTGCACCCCCTCCTTGTAGGCAGTACAGCCTCCAACACTCTGTAAAAATATTTTATCTGACAGTATAGAAGGCAATGAATATAGTAATTCATTGACTACTATCTGTCATCGGCAATTGGCGCATGTGCAGTTGGAGTCAACTTCGTGAACGCACTTTGGAGGGACTAGAGACGTCACACTCAGGATTACAAGGAAGTAGCGGATGGGAGGAGTCAACTGCAAAACGGTACAGACTTAGACAAATAAATATTATAAAAACTATAAATAAAAGATAAAAAATAATTTAGCGACTGGATTAAGGGACTATAAATAAATGATTGGTCAATTGCAATAACTGTTAAATTAACCTTCACTTTAAGATCTATCTAATAGAACAAACTTTTGGTCCAAAATTTCACCTCCCAAGGTTTCAGAGAATGATCTTGAATTGATCAATAAACCATTCTCAGTAGATGAGATATGTGAGGCTATCGATGAGTCTAAACTGAATAAGGTGGCGGGCCCAGATTGTCTCCCGGCAGAGTCTTATAAAATTTTAGTAGAAGATATTAAGTATACAGTTACTAAACTCTTTAATTCGTATTATATTACTAATATGCCAATATCAAGCTACTTTTCCACAGCTAATATTACTCTTATTCATAAAAAAACAAGGATGCCGAAGAGCCAGCTTCTTATAGGCCGATATCTGTTTTAAACGCTGATTATAAAATCCTCACAGCTATTTTAGCGAACAGGTTAAACAAATTTCTATATAAAATAATACATCCTGATCAAACAGGTTTCATACAGGGAAGGAATATGTCTTTAAACTTGCAAAGTGGAAGTCATTTTGGATTATTTTTGGAATACAATCCCTCAACAATTACCTAAAAATCTAATAAAAAGAAGATGTTTGATACAGATCTGGCTCTGCTGTCATTAGACGCAGAGAAAGCTTTTGACTCCATTTCTTGGAATCACCTGCTAGAGTCTTTATCCCAGTTTGGATTCATTGGTAATTTTGAAGGTTTTATTCGGAAACTATATACAAATACATATTCCTATCTATTGATTAATGATAAGCCTTCAGCTAGAATTTTATTAGGTCATGGGACTCATCAAGGATTTCCCCTTTCCCCGTTACTGTTCAATATATCTATAGAATCCCTCGCTATATGGCTTCGGTCTGAATTGATAGGGCTGAAATTTGGTACTGAGAAGATTAAAATATTATTGTATGCTGACGATTTATTGATTTTCTTGGAAAACTCAAAAAAATCTATATCTTTATTATTAGATATGCTCACTATCTTCAGCTCGATTTCAGGCTATAAGATCAATCTGGGAAAAAGTGAATTGATGTGGATCATGAAGAAGCCAGATAGCTATTTACATCATCCTTTTAAAACAACAGATTACATAAAATATTTGGGGATACAACTTCATAAGAATCCGAAATTTTGGTATGAGATGAATTTTCCTCAGGCTTTTAGTAAATCTATTTCAGATCTCAAAAAATGGATGGATCTTCCCATTTCTCTGTCAGCCAGAATCACCTTGATTAAAACAATTATATTTCCACAAATTCTGTATTTGTTACAGAACTTACCACTTATTATTTTTAAACAGCAGATAAATAAATTCTACTCAATTTGTTCACAATTTTTATGGGAAAAGCAAAAAACCTGCATATCAATAGCAAAACTTATTAAAAAAAAAGAGAATGCTGGGCTGGCGTTTCCAGATATTAAACTGTATAATTTTGTAATGTTAGCCAGGACTGCCATGGACTGGCTAATGAATCTTAGTAAATTCACCTCTAATTAACTTGAAACAGAAATAATCTCACCATTTTCTCTCAAGGCGATTTTGCATTGTTCAATAGGGAATCTCCCTAGTATTCTAACAAATTTAATAACTTTTAAGAATGTTATCATTGCATGGCAGAAGATTTGCTTCAATCTGCGAATAGATTTTAAATATTCTTCCCTTCTTCCAATATGTGGGAATCCAGAATTTATACCAGGAATCCAACAAGCAGTTTTTAAATCATGGTCCCAAAAGGGGTTGATATACCTTCATCAATTGTTCTCTTCTACCGGACTCTTACTATACTTTAATAACTTTATTCGCAGGTTACAAATATCTAGTAATGACTTGTTCGCATATTTTCAGATACGTCATTTTATTAATTCTAAAAGCTGGAAAATTGAGCTACTGTGTCGATGGTCCGAGATCAATCTATCTATTAGGAAATTTTCTGTTGGCAAATGTTCTATATCGTTATTATATGATATTTTGCTTTCTAAACAGTGTCAGTTATATTTAAATAAAATTTTAACTTTCTGGGTATTGCATTTTCCAGCAGTAGATTCTATTAATATTAGACATATTTTTATGTTAATGCAAAAACTTACAAGTCCCATTGGTTGGAAAGAATCACATGTCAAACTGATTCACAATGTATTTCTCTCCCTCTAAATTGGCAAAATTCTTTCTAAGTATTGATTTTTACTGTCCTAAATGCCATTTAGATAAAGCAGATATTCTACATATATTCTGGAAATGTCCAAAGATATCACAATTTTGGTCCAAATTAAATTTTTGGTACAACAAACTTTTTTCGGATCATTTCAAGATTAATGGTAGATATATTTTTTTTCTAACGGATTCGGCAATTATTAGACCGAACTACTACCATACCTATTGTACAATGATAATGATAATGCGATACATGATATTAAAGAAGTGGAAGGATACTTCTCCATATAGTTTTACTAGTTTTATAAGTACCCTTCTACAACATATTACGTTTGAAATTCAGAATATTAATTTATTAAATGATAATAAGACTCAGGAATTTTTGGATAAATGGTTACCATTGATCAGAGCTCAAACATTGGTGATTCAAAAACAGTTATCATCTCCATTATTCAACACTAAAAAATTAATATCATCTGCTAAAACTGGGCTGTTTCCTTTTTCCTGGATACCAGCTTCATCAGTAACATAATAATTTTAAGACTGTGTTAAAGCAAGTAATGTTACAGAGGGATGGAGTAATTTATTTATTATTTAAGATTATGTTGTTTATTTTTTGTTTTGTTTTTTGTCTATTTTATGTTTTTGGGGGGATAAAAGAAAACTTTGTATGGTTCACAGGCCTGATAGTACCAAAAGATATTGGGATAACATATACAGGAATTGCCCTGTACTTGTGTTGGAAACTTTGAAATCAGGGTAACCTTTCGAATTGAGATTAATTTTTGGAAGACATGTGGTTTACTCTTGACATGTGGTTTACTCTTATTTTTCAGTGGTTGTTTCTGTATTTACTTATCATTATTTATAATCTGTTTTTTGGGCATGAAATGTATGTAATTTTTTCTCTTATGTCCTGTGAACTGGCTTAATAAAAGAATAATAAAAAAAAAAGATATTCCAAGTCATTTGGTTAGCACATGCCAGGCCTTGCTCATGCGTAAACTTTTTACTTTCATCTTGTAATATGTGTGCAAAAAGTTTTATTCTAGCAAAGTTTTCATTCAAGGGCATTAAATAGCGCACAATTTGTAATCGATATATTGTCCAATAATAAACGCTGGAAAAATGTCAATCCATTTTTGTGGTCAGTAAACCATTGTTGTGTTAATTTTAATGCATGTTTTGAATAATTGTCTTGCTTGAAGATCCAACCACTGTCATGTATCTTAACAAAATGTCCAGGTCCTCTGGCAGAAAAACAGCCCCAAAACATTAAAGAGTCACCACCATATTTAACATCAGGTACTTTTCTATATGACTACCTCTCTGTGTGCACCAAACCCACCTCTAGTGTTTATTGCCAAAAATCTCTATTTTGGTTTCATCTGACTATAGAACCTGATCCCATTTGAGGTTTCAGTAGTATCTGGCAAAGTGAAGACACTTGAGTATGCTTTTGGATAAGAGTAGAAGCTTTTTTCTTGAAACCCTTCCAAACAACTTGTGGTGATGTAGGTGATGTTGGATTATAGTTTTGGAGATTTTCTGACCCCAAGACATAACTAAGTTTTCCAATTTTCCAGCTGTGATCCTTGGAAAAATTTTGGCCACTCAAACCATCCTCTTTACAGTGTGTTGAGACAATAGGGCCGAATTATCAAAGTCTGAATGGAGCTTGATGCCCTGTTTCCATGTGAGCCTTCAGGGTCGCTGGAAACAGTAGTTATAAAGCAGCGTTCTAAAGACCGCTGCTCCATAACTTGTCCGCCTGCTATGAGTCAGCAGACATCAATCCGCCCAATCCCATACAATCAGGCTGATTGACACCCCCTGCTTGCAGCAGATTGGCCGCAAATCTGCAGTGGATGGCATTGCACAAGCAGTTCACTAGAACTGCTTGTGCAATAATAAATGCTGACAGCGTATGCTATCGGCATTTATCGATGTGCGGCAGACATGATACGCTACATCTTATCATGTCCGTCCGCACTTTAATAAATCGGCCCCAATATATACACACCTCCTTTTCCAGGTTGATTCATAACATTTCCAGTTGACTGGAACGTCTTAATTATGTCCCTGGTGATGGAAATGGACATTTTGAATGCTTTTGCTATTTTCTTATAGACACTGCCCATTTTGTGAAACTCAAAAACCTTTTGCTACACATCACAGCTATATTCCTTGGTCTTACTCATTGTGACGAATATGTGAAACAAGAAGTCATGGTTGAACAATTTCCTGTTCTAGTCACGAAAGTATACTAAAAATTTTAAAATATCAATTGGAATATACTTCAAATATATTTTTCCAATATGAATTCATAGGGGTGCCAATAATTGTGGCACACATATATTTAACAAAGATTTTTTTTTTTATAAACCTGTGTTGTGTTTGCACTTGTTTGATATCCATGAGAGCAGAGTATTTTTGTGTATTTTTTTAACAAAACAAAAGATCAAAAGTTTAAACAATAAAAACATTTTTTCATAGCCTTCTTTGCTCATATTTAGATAGATTTATAGATTTATAGAAAAATATGTATTAACAATGCAAATTACATTATCCTGTAAGTGATGAACATGGGAATTATAAATATGTAAAGCAAATATTATACTGTGTGTATATATATATATATATATATATATATTTGTATATCAGCGTCTGATGAAGCGCATGTGTGCATGCGCAAAACGCGCCAGGACTTCCCTTGCACAGGATGCACCATTTGATATAAATATGCATATAAATGTAAGAGACCACATTTCCTATTGTCAATTTTAACTTGCTCGCCACTTTGTTGCTGACCATAATTTAACATCAGTGCTTTAACCTTTTAGATTTACTTAAGCCATATGACATCACTTAGTGCACGCAATCGAATGTGTTTAACCAATAAACTAATATACCCCCCATTAGAACAACATGTCTAGAATCAGACAACAAAATAATTTTTACCAATGTTTAGACACTATGGTGTATAAAAAGTGCAGTCATGGAAACAGACGGTCGCACAGAACATTTGACAAATCAAAACCCAAAAAGAGGGACAATCCTCCCCTAATTACTTACATGTCTTGCAAATTAAAACAGAGTCAGCCGATACGATTGCATTAGGAGGCGTGGTCACACAAACAACCAATCAACATGCAGCGTGCGAATGTTTCAAAAAGGTAAACAAAGAGTAAACAAAGACAAAAGCCAACGTCGGTATGATCAGTTTAGCCCTAAAAATGGCATCAACCCCTAACTATACGTAGTCTCTCATATAGGGATGGGCGAATGTGTTTATATTCGAATTTGAACGTAAGAACGAATGTTATTGTAGAAATTCGATTTACATAATAGAATGTTGATAAGAATGAATATTCTTAAAAATTCGATTTTCGAATGTTATTTACAGTTTTTGAATGTCACATTCGAATTCGAATGTCACATTCGAATATTACATTTATAAAACACAATTGTAGACTAGAAACACTATTTCGAATTCGAATGACACATTCAAATCGAATATCACATTTGAATCGAATATCACATTCGAATTGAATATCACATTCGAATTCGAATATTACATTTAGAAAACACAGTATTAGACTAGAAATACTATTTTGAATTTGAATGTCACATTCGAATCGAATATCACATTCAAATCGAATATTACATTTAAAACACAGTATTAGACTAGAAATACTATTTCAAATTCGAATGTGACATTCCAATTCGAATGTAGCATTCAAATTTGAATATTACATTAATTAAACACAGTTGTAGACTAGAAATACTATTTTGAATTTGAATGTCACATTCGAATTTGAATGTCACATTCGAATTTGAATATTACATTTCGAAATTGAATGAATACATAGCTAAACATTCTATTATTCGAACAAATATTTTCTAATTTTATTGAAAAATTCGAAAATGAAAATTCGAAAATAGAATATTAGAATGTTATATAAACATTCGAAATTCAATTCGAACAAACAAATGTATCAAAATTTGTTTTAAATTTCGAATTTTTAGAAACATTCACCCATCCCTACTCTCATACCCTTCAAATAAATAGGCCATAATAAAATTGTAACAGATAAAACAGCCACAATATCAGGCAAGAGTGTTGGAATGCATAAACGATCCTATCACACTTAAATTCTGTATTCAACATTGAGTACCGATCTCCAGACCCCCTGACAAGAAGTCATGGTTGAACACATTCCTGTTCTAGTCACGCAGGTGTACTAAAAAATTTAAAATATCAATTGGAATATACTTACTATATATATATTTTTCCAATATGAATTCATAGGGGTGCCAATAATTGTGGCACACATATATTTAACAAAGATTTTTTTTTATAAACCTGTGTTGTGTTTGCACTTGTTTGATATCCATGAGAGCAGAGTATTTTTGTGTATTTTTTTAACAAAACAAAAGATCAAAAGTTTAAACAATAAAAACATTTTTTTCACAGCCTTCTTTGTTCATATTTAGATACATTTATAGATTTATAGAGAAATATGTATTAACAATGCAAATAACATTATCCTGTAAGTAAAGAACATTGGAATGATAAATATGTAAAGCAAATATTTTACTGTATATATATATATATAAATTTGCATATAAGCGTCTGATAAAGCGCATGTGCGCATGCATGAAACTCGCCAGGCCTTTCCTTGCACAGGACGCACCATTTGATGTCTTTATATATCACTGAATAAACTATCTATTTTGAAGCTTCTTCCCCAGACCAGACATCCTTTTTTTATATGTAATATATATATATATAAATATGCATATAAACTTAAGAGAAATGCGACCACGTCAGGGGACTTCCTGTTGTAAATTTTAACTTGCTCACCACTTTGTTGCTGACTATATTTTAACATCAGTATTTTAAACTTTTAGATTTATTTAAGCGACCGCATTCCTGGCGCAAAGCCAGGGCGGTAGTTAGACTTAACAGTTGAACTCATTTGGCTAATATTACTATATAGAACTGTGGATATAGGAAAGCAATTGTAGCATTTACAGTTAACTCTCGATATACTTTCGTTTAGCTCTAATGCATTCTAGCTCCGGTCCTGGTGCTTTCTAACACTAAAGGATATTACTATGGGTAATGTGTGTGCTAAAAGATACTGTTTTACTTTTAAATCTCGATTTTTGGTATTAAAGCACATATGCTAGCTTTCCTAATCAACTTATAACAACCATGAGTACCAGTTTGAGTTTTAGCACTCTATATGTCAGACCTTTTTTTGTCAAACATTTTATACCATATATCAGTTTTTAAGCCCGTATAACGTTTTTTAATATTTTTATTTAAATAATTTTTATCAGATAGTGGTTACATGAGTGTAACTGTAATTTTACGTGTATTAATGTTGTGTTTGATGCAACTTTATGAGCATAAATCGTGATTGTGCTTGAGCGAATGTGTTTACTTTCAGCTTGTAATACTTGCGCTAATGCTGGTATGTGCAAAAAAAACAAAAAAAAAAACACAATATTGCTTGTGTGCAAAAGTTTGTGCGCCACTTGTAATCTATCCCTGAGTGAGGTAAATATACAACAGATAATTATTTCAGATTCGTCTTATTATCATAAAATGTCCAATTTCAAAGACAATCCAATAAATACAAAGGGCTACCCAATTAAGGGCTATATTAGGAATGGAGCAGTATTTTGCACTCCCGCTCGTGTGTTAACTCTGCTAGAAGATTATACAGATATATATAGGAATATATATTTAAAAAATATTTAATACTTTTTATGCCCCTATGTGAATTTCATTGGAATGTGAACTATTAACAGTAAATACATAGTTAAAACCTTTATTATATATGAATATAGCATAAATATGATTTTTCATGTTTTCAGCTTCTTGACTGCAAAGGGCTCTAAAGCACATAAATATATATATATATATATATATATTTATATATATATATATATATATATACAGTATATATATATATATATATATATATATATATACAGTATATATATATATATATTATACATACAGTGGGTATTGAAAAGAAACACCCCCTTGAAAATAATCAGTTCCAGTTGTAATTACTCAGTGCAACTTATAACATCCAAGTGAAAGATATAACACCAAAATGTCAGGCAAAAATAAAGACAATTCAAAAACAGAATTACTGAGTTGCAAAATGGATCACCCCCTTGTGTCAGTATTTTGTTGAACCCCCTTTGGCTTTAATTACAGTCTTTAGTCTGTTGGGATATGTCTCTACTAACTTTGCACATCTAGACTGTGCAATATTTGCCCACTCTTCTTTGCAGAACTGCTCCAGTTTCGTTACATTTGATGGTGACTGTTTGTGGACTGCAGTCTTCAAGCCATGCCACAGATATTCAATGGGGTTTAAGTCTGGGCTCTGGATAGGCCATGCAAGGACATTCACCTTTTTCTCCTTCAATCACTGTGTGGTCATTTTTGCTGTGCTTCCCATTGACAACTTCCTGGCAGAGGTCAGCAAATTTTCCTCAAGAATTTGATGGTATTTTGCCCCATCCATTATTCCTTCTATCCCGACAAGTGCACCAGTGCCTGCTGCAGAGAAACACCCCCATAACAGAATATTCGAACCTCCATGCTTTGCTGTAGGCATAGTGTTATTTGGATGGTGAGCTGTATTGGATTTCCTCCAGACATAACATTTGTTGTTGAGGCCAAATAATTCAATTTTAGTCTCATCTAACCATAACACCTTTTTCCAATTGGCCTCAGAATCACCTATGAGTGTTATGGCAAAGATCAGTCGTGACTGCATGTGGCCTTTCTTGAGGAGTGGCTTTTTTTTAGCAACCCTCCCATACAAGCCACATATGTGGTGAATTTGTGATTTTGTTGTCACATGCACACAATGACCACTCTTTGTCATAAATTCCTGCAACTGCTTCAGAGTTGATGTGGGCCTCTTGGTAGCCTCTCTGACCAGTTTCCTCCTGGCTCTTTCATCTTTCGAGCAATGTCCTGATCCAGAGAGGGTCTGTGTTGTACCAAATAACTTCCACTTCTTAATAATAGACTTAATAATAGACTTGGTGCTTCTAGGCATTAATAAAGCCTTTGATATTTTATTGTATCCATCTTCTGACATGTGCCTGTCCACAACCATATCCTGGAGATCTTTTGACAGTGCCTTGGCACCAATAGTTGATTGTTTGCTTCAATTGCACTGCCAGGGCCTGAGATGCTCCAGGAAAGCTCTTTTTATGCTGAGCTAATCAATATGCCCACAGCTGATCACAGTTGAAGGTCAAATGGCTTTGTGTTTGGCTACAGCTGATTGAGTTCACACGTAATTTTAGGAGGGGGTGTTCATTTTTGAAACTCAGTGATTCTGTTTTTGAATTGTCTTTATTTTTGCCCAACATGTTGGTGTTATATCTTTCACTTGGATGTTATAAGTTGCACTGAGTAATTACAACTGGATAAACAAAAACTGTCTGTCTTTATTTCAAGCTGCAAAGCAACAAAATGCGACTGTTTTTAAGGGGGGTGACTATTTTCAATACCCACTGTATATTGTTTTATATATATATATATATAATCCAAAACAAAGATGAAGTACTCACTGGTCTTTGGCCGACAAGAAAATGTTATTAAGGTGTAACGTTTCAGGGTAAAAAAAAGCCTTCTTCTGACAAAAAAACTGTGAAATAGTAAGCCTTATAAAGCCTAAAAAGGCCCTCCTCCAGCAGTTTGCCAATCGGGGAGCAGCCTGTGCAAAAGCAAAACATATGAAAGTAAAAATAATAAATAATCAATTAGCTGTGTCCAGCAAGTAAAAACAAGACTTAGTTGCACTCAGGTCGCTATCATAGGGACAACCATATAAGACAAACATAACCTAAATCATAACGATAATTAATAGGAGTAATAAGTAGATGCCGAAAATCTCACCACCTGATTGGTGGATACTTACACACCCCTTGAAGATATCGTGTACAACCCTAGTACATTGTGAAATAATATCATCAAAGCCATATGACATAATTTAGCGCATGCAATTGAATATGTTTAACCAATAGACTAATATACCCCCCATTAGAACAAAATGTCTAGAATCAGACAACAAAATAATTTTTACCAATGTTTAGACACTCTCGTGTATACAAAGTGCAGTCATGGAAACAGACGGTCGCACAGAACATTCGACAAATCAAAACCCATAAAGAGGGACAATCCTCCCCCAATTACTTACATGTCTTGCAAACTAAAACAGAGTCAGCCAATACGCTTGCATTAGGGAGCTAGGTCACACAAACAACCAATCAACATGCAGCATGCAAATGTGTCAAAAAAGTAAACAACGAGTAAACAAAGCCAAAAGCCAACATCAGTACGATCAGTTTAGCCCTAAAAATGGCATTAGCCCCTAACTATACGTAGTCTCTCATACCTTTCAAATAAATAGGCCATAATAAAATTGTAACAGATAAAACAGCCACAATATCAGGCAAGAGTGCTGGAATGCATAAACGATCCTGAAAGGTCAATACATGACAAATAAACCCACAAGGCAAATCTCGTATGCACCAACTGCTGATTAGTACCTGGCACATTTATCCTATCATAATCAACTATATAATAAAATGACAAATAAAATATTAAATTGCCATAGTGATTAACAACCAAGTCTGTCACAAAGGTTAAGTCGCCAAATTTAGTGCCCCCACCAATACAACAAGAATACCACAAGGACAGATATGTGAACAAAAATAAGTGCAACAAGTGAACATGTTAAAAAATTAAAAGCAGACACATACTTGGTTACAGACCAATAAACAAACACAAATCTCTATGTAAATATATACAGAAGGAGATATATCAAAATCGTTAACAGGCAGTACCTAGGGGGAACTGATTATCAAAAAAAAACATATCAGAGGTATATATAATTATTTAAAGGATCAAAAGACAATTGTTTATGATGCAAATTAAACTAGCCGGGTATGGATCTGGAATCCCATAAAACTAAAGATACCCACAGGTATACAATCCATACAAAAAAAGAGGCATGAAGAGAGGAATGAAAAATGAAAAACGGGGACTCCCATTGTGAAAAAAAGACTTTGCTATCCCAGCTAGTCATCTGGGTCAGTTCCCAAATTTGGGAATAGGATACTGTACTCTCATTGTGAACTGTCAATAGAGATAGCATTGCCATCCTGTGCTGCTATTGAGTTCCTTAGGCCATAATGTTCCAAGTTCAAAAATCCAACTCGCTTTTCTCCTAAGGAGGATCATCTCTCTGTTGCCTCCCCTCCGGTGTGGAGGGACATGGTCTATAATCCGGAACCTTAGGTCATTTACAGAATGTTTGGCTTCCAGAATGTGGCAGGCCACTTATAAATACAGGGAGTGCAGAATTATTAGGCAAGTTGTATTTTTGAGGATTCATTTTATTATTGAACAACAACCATGTTCTCAATGAACCCAAAAAAATCATTAATATCAAAGCTGAATAGTTTTGGAAGTAGTTTTTAGTTTGTTTTTAGTTATAGCTATTTTAAGGGGATATCTGTGTGTGCAGGTGACTATTACTGTGCATAATTATTAGGCAACTTAACAAAAAACAAATATATACCCATTTCAATTATTTATTTTTACCAGTGAAACCAATATAACATCTCAACATTCACAAATATACATTTCTGACATTCAAAAACAAAACAAAAACAAATCAGTGACCAATATAGCCACCTTTCTTTGCAAGGACACTCAAAAGCCTGCCATCCATGGATTCTGTCAGTGTTTTGATCTGTTCACCATCAACATTGCGTGCAGCAGCAACCACAGCCTCCCAGACACTGTTCAGAGAGGTGTACTCTTTTCCCTCCTTGTAAATCTCACATTTGATGATGGACCACAGGTTCTCAATGGGGTTCAGATCAGGTGAACAAGGAGGCCATGTCATTAGATTTTCTTCTTTTATACCCTTTCTTGCCAGCCACGCTGTGGAGTACTTGGACGCGTGTGATGGAGCATTGTCCTGCATGAAAATCATGTTTTTCTTGAAGGATGCAGACTTCATCCTGTACCACTGCTTGAAGAAGGTGTCTTCCAGAAACTGGCAGTAGGACTGGGAGTTGAGCTTGACTCGATCCTCAACCCGAAAAGGCCCCACAAGCTCATCTTTGATGATACCAGCCCAAACCAGTACTCCACCTCCACCTTGCTGGCGTCTGAGTCGGACTGGAGCTCTCTGCCCTTTACCAATCCAGCCACGGGCCCATCCATCTGGCCCATCAAGACTCACTCTCATTTCATCAGTCCATAAAACCTTAGAAAAATCAGTCTTGAGATATTTCTTGGCTCAGTCTTGACGTTTCAGCTTGTGTGTCTTGTTCAGTGGTGGTCGTCTTTCAGCCTTTCTTACCTTGGCCATGTCTCTGAGTATTGCACACCTTGTGCTTTTGGGCACTCCAGTGATGTTGCAGCTCTGAAATATGGCCAAACTGGTGGCAAGTGGCATCTTGGCAGCTGCACGCTTGACTTTTCTCAGTTCATGGGCAGTTATTTTGCACCTTGGTTTTTCCACACGCTTCTTGCGACCCTGTTGACTATTTTGAATGAAACGCTTGATTGTTCGATGATCACGCTTCAGAAGCTTTGCAATTTTAAGAGTGCTGCATCCCTCTGCAAGATATCTCACTATTTTTGACTTTTCTGAGCCTGTCAAGTCCTTCTTT
Organism: Bombina bombina; assembly: GCF_027579735.1. Taxonomy (NCBI): domain Eukaryota; kingdom Metazoa; phylum Chordata; class Amphibia; order Anura; family Bombinatoridae; genus Bombina; species Bombina bombina. The sequence continues at coordinate 921,696,210 of NC_069500.1, forward strand.
TGACCCATTTTGCCAAAGGAAAGGAAGTTGCCTAATAATTATGCACACCTGATATAGGGTGTTGATGTCATTAGACCACACCCCTTCTCATTACAGAGATGCACATCACCTAATATGCTTAATTGGTAGTAGGCTTTCGAGCCTATACAGCTTGGAGTAAGACAACATGCATAAAGAGGATGATGTGGTCAAAATACTCATTTGCCTAATAATTCTGCACTCCCTGTACAGCTTGGAGTAAGACAGCATGCATAAAGAGGATGATGTGGTCAAAATACTAATTTGCCTAATAATTCTGCACTCCCTTTATATATATGTGTTTATATGTGTATATATGTCTGTAAATATATAAATACACAGATAAATACATATTTACAGACATATAAACACACATATATATATACTCTCTCTCTCTCTCTCTCTCTCTATATATATATATATATATATATATATTTATTTATATATATATATATATATATATATATATATATATATATATATATATATATATATATATACATATTCTTCTTTAAACATGTATATGTTTGTATCTCTAAGTTGAAGTCCTTTGCATCCTTTCATTTCTAACACCTGAGACCTTATATCTTGAACCCTTCTAACTTTTATTGCAATGTTTTAAAAATATATATGTCTGTAAATATATTAATACATATTTACACACATATATATATATATACTCTCTCTCTCTATCTCTCTCTCTCTCTATATATATATGTATATATATATATATATATATATATATATATATATATATATATATATATATATATATATATATATATATCTTGAACCCTTATAACTTTTTATTGCAATGTTTTAAAAATAATTTTATTAGACAGTGTTATTATGATATCAATAGTACTTTTAAGTGTATTTTTTATGTGTTTTGTGCAACTTTCTTATTCGACCGTAACCGGAGTTCTGAATTCCCGTTATCCTTATGTGTGTTAAACTAAATTGTGCTCTGGCGAACGCGTTTGCACTCTTCTTCTGAAGCACACAAAAAAGAGCTGCGATTAACCCCTTTTTGCTCGTACACAGCCCGCCACTCGAAACGTAGTCCTATATTTTTCAGTGTTATGGAGCTGTAGGCCCCTCTTCAAGGATTAGACATTATGCTAGATTTACAGGTTAAGTTAAGTTAAGAGTTTTCAATAAAACCCACCAAAAGAGGTGACATGACAGAGAGCGGAATACTGAAAACCCCTATTATAATGAAAATGTGTTGCTAATGTCATTTACATTTTTATTGAAAGATTCTTTATTTTGATAAAGAAGCTAATACATTCTAGTTGCCCTTTTTTAATCACAAATATTTTTGCAAAGCAATTCCATGTTTTAGTCAAATCATTAATCATTGGAAAAAATAAAAAATAAAAACCTTTAATTTCTTTGGAATTCATTTGTTAATGAAAACCCATAAGTCTTTAAGGTAGCAAGTAAGCAACTTAAAGTAATTGTAAATCCTAGCGTTTTTGAAATGCTAGGTTTTACCAGTGCAACAAATAAAGGGGACTTTGCGTCATGAAGTATAAAATACTTCATGCTGAAGGTTCCTTTATTTGTCTGCTGCTTTAGCCTCAGGCCGTCGACAGCAGAACGCTATTTTGTATTGAGGTGATTTTAGCCAATGCCAACTGGCCTGCACAGCTATTGGCTAAGAAGTGGAAACGCCACTTCACTGAAAAATAACGTCCAGCTGTGGGGCAATAACGCTGCAGACAAATAAAAGAACTTTCAGCATGAAGTATTTTATACTTCATGACTGAAATTCCCCTTTATTTGTTCCACTGGTAAATACTGGCATTTTCCAAACATTAGGATTTACTATATCTTTAAACCAAGTAGTTAAAAAAAATATTGGGGCTTGGAATAATAGTGAAGCTTACACAGCAATCAATCGGCAAGAGCTTTGTTGGATCATTATTCAAAACTTGAACTTTTGAAGCTTTTCCAAGCCGAAGAAAAGTATTTCCCACCATTACAGTAATGGTTTCAATCGCACAAACTAGTCAACTACATTTTTTATTTGCAAGCCTTTTTCACCCCTCTATTCATTAAATGGTTACTCAATTATTGCTTTCAGAGAAATGCAATGAATAATGAAAAATGTGCCATTTTGTACCTTCACTAATATCTGACTGCATCAATCAGTCCATATCTTCTTTATTATTAGTCCCTAGAATAAAATTACAGCAATCTCCTGGGGAAAAAAAGTTAATTATTTTATTCAGCTAAAGCTAATGAAACGTTGACCCATCTGCTTAAATCTTATATTATTTTATTAATCAAAGGGAAACACTTATTTGAATTTAAAGAATTGTTAGACAATTGAATTCACAGATATGGTAAAACAGTAAAAAAAAAAACCTCATGAATAAAAAAAGCACTTCTTTAAATCAAAATTATTTTGGAATTTTCTAAATTCACTTTGAAACCTTAAAAGACTTCAAAGTTAGACAAAGTCTCCATGATAACTGGGACATTCTGTCTAGGATTATTAAGAAAAAAAATAAGATGTGTATATGCCCAATATGCAGAGTTTCTTTACAGCTCTTACTTCCTAGTTTCAAATAAATTATCATATATTCTGAGGGTTTAAGTAAGAGTTGCAATAAAATATATTGTTACTGTGTCCCTCTTTCAAATTCAATAGGCAAAGATGATCTTAGGTCCCTTCTTTACATCACTTTAATCATATTCATAAGAATTTTCAAAGTCCAAAGTTCTTCAAAGATCTGATTCCACCAAGTTGAAGGGCTTCTCTCTTGAATAAAAATATAGTGTTAACATAGCCTTCTTTATATTAAACGCATATAATCTAGCTTTGAGGAAATCTATCTGGTCTGGATGGGTCAGATTAGATGTAATAAGATTCAACCTATTTGCAATGAACTTTGTGAATACCTTATAATCATGATTTAAAAGTAAAATTAGTTGACACAAACCATGTAGAAAGGTATCCTTTTCAGATTTAAAAATCAAAACATGCATCAGAAAAAGTTAGATTAGGATCAGTTTAAAAAAATAAATAAAAAAAATGACCATCAAACAAAGAAGTAAGATATGAGGTAACTGTTGCTCATAGTATTTTATAGAACTTAAAAGGGACAGTCTAGTATAAATTAAACTTTCATTATTCAGATAGGACTTTTAATTTAAATCAACTTTCCAATTTACTTTTATCACCAAATTTACTTTTTTCTCTTGTTATTCTTAGTTTAAACTAAACCTAGACAGACTCATATGCTAATTTCTAAGCCTTTGAGGGCTGCCTCTAATCACATGCTTTGTAAATCTCTTTTCAACACAAAGAGACAGAAAGTACATGTGGGTCATATAGATAACACTGTGTTCAGGCACAGGGGGTTATTTAAGATCTAGCACAATACAATGCTAAATGCAAGACAATAGATAATAAACAGTCACAGTCATGTGATCAGGGGGCTGGAAGAAGATTCCTAGATACAAGGTAATCACAGAAGTAAAAAGTACATTAATATAACTGTGTTGGTTATGCAAAACTGGGGAATGGGTAATAAAGGGATTATCTATCTTTTAAAACAATAACAATTCTATGGTAGACTGTCCCTTTAAATGAATCTTCTCAAGAACAAGTGCTTTTCTGAAGGTATGATTATGAGTGGAGTGGTATTTATTGCTCTCACTTGAGATTTAACGCCACTAGAAGTAAGCTTTTTGAGCGTGTCAGGTAGCGCTTATATTACAAGTTGAAAGTAAAACATTTTCACTCGCACACTATCCTGATGCACAGAAAAATCCAAAGTCAGAATATATTGACCGCGTTAACGTACTCCCCCATATAAGTAAATGGAGCAAATATTAATTTTTTATAAGATAGTGTTATTATGAGTGTAACTGTACTTTAATGTATTTTTTATAGGTTTTGTGATTTAGGGCAATGCCCTACAAAAGGCCCTTTTAAGGGCAATTGGTAGTTTATTGTTAGATTATGGGGCAGAGGCGTAACTAGAAACTCCAGGGCCCTGGTGCAAGAATTCATAAAGCGCCCCCTGTAAGATTTTAATGTGTATAAATGTAGTATTACTGTAGTTATAGAAAGATGGCATTATTACAGTTATAAAGAGGTTAATATGTTCTGTTTACTATTTTAAAACATCAGGCATGGAGCAATGCTGAGGTAGCCAGTTTACGTATACCAAGAGTTAAGATCATATATGGGTAGAGAAGTTTGCTGTAGGTAGCAAAACCTTACAATAGGGTAGAGCACCTTATTTGGAATAGAGCCAAAAGTATATGGTCAGCATTCTTAAAGGGTATAAAGGTTAGGAGAAAGGAGAATAGACAGAGTTCATCTTTGGAAAGGAAAACATCAATGATACATGCTATAGCTGGGACTCCCACAGGAAACAAACGGGGTAATATTCATTTATGTATTATTTCTCTGTTAAATTGTTTTGATGTGTTTAACCTTGTAAACAGTAACATGTAATCTTGTTATTTATCTGTTCTTTAATAAATGTGTGATGGTTTAAATAGTTGAAGGTAGTATGGTTGTCTGTTTCTGGAGGGTTTCAAAGATATACAGTACGGTATATGAAATTCGTTTGTACAGGGCCGATTATTAATATATTTATATATTAATTTTTAGACGTGAATGGTTTTTAACATAAGATCCTTTGGTTATTTAAGAGTAATATCTTACATTTTGGCGGCAGCAGGTAGGAGATTTGTTAAGATTCGTGTTCACAACAGATAGCTTTATTTTTAGGTTTTGTTAAAGAGAGATAGATTACTTGTGCTGAAGAAGTAGCTAGCATTCTTTAGATGAGTAATTGTTTATAACATTCACAAGGTTAAAAGGTTATTGAGCTGTATTTGGGAAAAATCGCTTCAGTTAAAAAACAGAATGAAATTTTAAACTATAGTGAAGGAGTTTTTAATCCATGGTCTAATGTGCAAGAGTATGTTAATAAATCTATTGACAATAAGATATTTTCCAAGTCTGAGGGAAAGAAAGCATTAATGTTTAGTGCATACAAAATAGCAGGAAATTATTCTAAAGTAACTGGAGAATTGCAGGATTTACAAAGACAGTTAACTGAGGTGAAGTATCGGAATGAATCTTTAAAAAATACTTCAGCTGTTTCTTTTAGTCAGGAAACTAGCGAAGCTTTGTTGACAAATAGAGAATTGAGTGCAGAGATTGGGTCTTTACAACAAATGTTACTTGATGCTTATGGAGCAATACAAGTTTTAAAACATTCAGGGCAAGTGTGTGTACCTGAGGATCATTCTAAATGTCATGAAATTATTAATGATTTACAAATAAAACTGGGTCAAAGAAATGCATTAATCGCTGCATGCAAAATACCAGTTAATTTTGTAGAGTCAAAGTGTGTTGATGAAGTTGTGTGTGACAAAAAGAATGTGGAGAATGTAAAGATGACACCAATTCTAGGTAAGGAACAGTTGGATGAAGAGAGAAAGATCATTTCATGTACTAAAATTAACCAGTCTTTGTCTAATACAGAAATTGCTACATTAAATAAAGAACTAGGACAGTTTAAATTAAGCGATGATCCCTTAGATGTTATAATTAGGTTATCACAATTTGAAAGAATACACAAAGAATTGCAAACAAATGATATATGTGATATAATTGTAACAAGTATGGATGATGCATTAAAAGTAAACATGCCTTCAGAGGTTTTTCTTAGACCAAGAGTTAAACAACAGTTAGTGCATGAGTTACTAAAAACATTAGGAATTGATAAAATGGATGCTCATTCATCTTATGGAAATTGCAAGCAGAGAAAGAATGAATCAGTGCAAGGATTTGCTGATAGACTGTTTGAAATTTATAAACTAACTTTGCCTGAAAATACTGAAGTAGATCATAACAATAAAATATATAAGCATGAGATAAACTGCAGTAATCCAGAAATTATAAAATTGTTTGATTTGACTGTGTTTTCAAGTAACACTTTTAACAAAATAATTGAATGTCTAAAAAGAGCAGAGTTGTGTAATGAAACTAACAAGGGAATAAAACAGAGAATGTCTGCAGTTGGAAAGCCATTCTCAGATAACAGAGAATGTACTAAAATCATATCTAACAAGAAAAAAATTGTAAAAATGATTAAGTATTATCTTTGTAAAAAATGGAGACATATTAATGCCAAATTTGTACAAAGACATAATACTGTTGTAGCAACATCTGCTGAACAATTTGAAACTAGATACAAATTGGAAAATCTAAAAAAGGAACTAGAAAGAGTTAAATTGATTCAAATTACAAATAAAATTACCAGTTCTGAAAATGGGTAAAAAGGGATAATTGCCTCCAAATCTTGTTTGGAGTGAGGTTCAGACGTAATGTATATAGTTGCCCAGTTTTTAAAGGAGTCATGAATGGGGGCTCATGATGGAATGTATTTTTAATAAATACTGGTGTACCTATATTCATTATTTATACCTCACAAAACCTCAATCTAATCCATTGTTTGTAGGGGGAAAAACAAATTGTGTTGCAAGTTTTTCAAGGTTCATATAAAGATGTTATAAAGCTAAAAATGATATGAATTTAATTGATAATGGTATTTTGAATTAGAAGATTATTTAGTGAATTTGTCTGATGAAATGTCAATTTTGGGTTATAAATTTCTCACAAAATATAATGTTTTACTTTATTATGCTAATGGTAAAATATAGTTTAATACAGATGATAAACATTATGTTATTTCTGTTTCACATTATGTTTATAGTCTAAAGAAATCTGACAAGTTAAGTTTAATTGTACATACAAATGCTAAGGTTACAAATATTTTGCAGCAGTTTGCACATGCATTTGCTGAACATAAATATGATTTGGGAAATTGCAAGAGGAAGAGTTTATCACAGGAAATGTACATTTAGCTATAAAAGCAATATCCATATTATTATTATTATATTATTAAGGAAAGTGAGCCATATGTACAGCAAATTATATATTATTTACTTGAATAAGGTGTATTGAGATAATGTAAATCTAATTTTACTATTTAGTTTGTACAGAAACCTGATGGAAATGGGCATTTAACAATTGATTAAAGTAAATTACATCCAGTGACATCTGCCTAGGCATCAAAATATCAGAGAGGTTCCTATTTTTTCCTTTATCCCTCCAAATGCAAAGTTTTATTTAAGCCTTGATATAGCAAACAGTTATTGGTTTGTACCTCTGCACCCAAAGTCACAGTACAAGTTTGTTTTCAAGTGGAAAAAAGAAGATCAAGTTATATTTATGTCTTCCTGTGGTCCTGAACAATTCAGCAACAATTTTACATGAAAGGATGGCTGCTATTCTATCAAGATTGTCAAGACTATTAGCACTTATGCAATATGTTGATGATTTGTTACTTACTACAGAAACAGAAAAAGAACATTTTAAATTGTTTACAGAATTGTTGAAATTATTGGCAAATGCTGGACTAAAAGTGAATATAAAGAAGTGCCAATTTTTACAGACAACAGTGAACTTTACAGGAGTGACAATTTCATCTAAAAGAAAGACTCTAGATCAACAAAAGTGGATGTCATAAAAAGATTAAACATACCTGTGTCAAAGACTGTTTTAAGATCATTTTGGGATTGTTCCAATACCAAAGAGACTTTATTCCAAAGTTTAAAGTTTTGGCTGGACCCTTGTATGACTTGCTAAAGAAAGAAAACATTTGAGAATCTAAAAAAGGATCAATACGATGGTGTTGCTTGCACAGACCCCAGAAAAGTGTTTCAATTGGAAGTTACTACTTAAAAAAAAAAAAAAAAAAAGAAAGACTTTATCTGCAGTGCTATGTAAAGAGAAGGTTGGAAAACTGAAACCAGTGACCTATGCAGCACGACCTTTTGAAAATAACTGAAGAAAAGTATTCCTGTGTGAGGAACAGTTGTTGTCAGTATTCTGGACATAAGAACATTTTAAATAACATGATTTCAAAAAGTGTTATTGCAAAGTTCACATTTTCCTTTGAACTTACTGGTGAAACTAGGAAACAGTATAATTTCATCTGCAAGATTTTAAAGGTGGTGCTGATGCTAATGAAAAGAAAAATAGACATTAAAATAAAGGAAACAACTTTTGTTGCCAGCATGTTTGCTATATGAAGGTGAACTACATTTAAATAGTCACTTTTTTTGTGTTCTCTTTTTTCCTCTCAATCCAAGTTTAAATATTTTGGTGCAAAGTCTAGATATTTACTGTGATGGTTCTTTTTATCATAAGGATGGTAAAGCATATACAGGTTTTTCAATAATTTTACCTGATAAAATAGATATGCATTTATGTGAGATACATTATTCTCAATATGCTAAATTGGCTAATGTTTGTTGTACATTGGAACACTAAGCAGATATGGCTATTGACATTTATAATAATAGTGCATATGTGGTTAATACACTGACAATGCTTCCTTTGTATGTATATAATGGTTTTAAGTCATATGATGAAAGACCATTGGTACATATAAATCTGTTGAAGTATATTTCATATTTGCTAAATAAATGTAAATTGCCATATGCAATAATTAAAGTAAAAAGCTCACACTAAAAGTGATGGACATAATGAACAAAATAACTTAGTTGATGCTTGTGCTAAAAAGGCTGCAAAACAAGTAAAATTATGGGAAGTTCCATGAGGAACCTGAGATTTCTGCAATTACATTAAAAAAAATAAAAAATAAAAAAAAAATAAAGCAAATTTAGTGTCATTGCAAAATTCTTATATTTCTTATGTAATGTTAAAATAAAGGCATTTAGCAGGGAAACCTTTATCACTGCCAGTATCATGGGCAAATGACAAATTTATAAAATATGAAGAAAATGGAACTTTAATGTGCTTAAATAAGTAAAATATGTTGTTTGTATTTCCAGCTGTTGAATTCCTTAAAGGGACAGTGAACACAAGAATTGTTGTTGTTTTAAAAGATAGATAATCTCTTAATTACCAATTTTCCAGTTTTGCATAACCAACATAGTTTTAATTATACAAGTTTACCTCTGTAATTAATTTGTTTCTAAGCCTCAGAAGACTGCTCCCTTATTTCAGTTCTTTTGATAGACTTGCAGTTTAGCCAATCAGAGCTGTCTCCATGGTAAATTCACGTGCATGAGTTCAATATTATCTATATGGAACACGTGAACTAATGCCCTCTAGTGGTGAAAAACTATAAAAATGCATTTAGATTACAGTTGGTCTTCAAGGTCTAAGAAATTTGCATATGAACCTCCTAGGTTTAGCTTTCAACTAAGAATATCAAGAGAGCAAAGCAAAATTGGTAATACAAGTGAATTGGAAAGTTGTTTAAAATTACATGCCCTATTTTAAACATGAAAGTTAATTTTCCCTTTAAGAATGTGTAGATTAATTTTCAAAAATATAATTTGCTTCCTATGGGCAGACATTATTCTGCAGATAGAACATGTGACTAAAATACAGAAAAATTTGTAATGGTGGCCACCAATGAAAGATAATATTTTTTGTTTTTTTCCAATATGTTCTAGAAATTTGCCTTGTCTGCAGTTTAATTTTTCAGTCAATATGAATCAATAATTATTAAGGTTTTTACTTTTCCCCATGACAAACCTGGGTTACAAATATAAATAGATATGTTTTGTTGGTTTTTACCTAGAATACTAGAAGAATACATGTATAGTTTAGTGGTAATAGATGTATTCACAAAATGGATTGAGGTTTTTCCAAAAACAAATCAAGTAGTTTTTATAGTTGCATAGGTTATTTATTTGAGCTTTTCTCTAGATGGGAATGCCATTTGTAGTAGAAAGTAATAATGAGCCTGCATTTAGTGGGAAAATATTTCAAGGAAATTAATTAATCATTGGGAATTAAGCATAAATTATATATTGCTTATAGACTGCAATCATCAGGAGCAGTAGAAAGGGGTAATAAATACTATAAACAATTATAAACTAAAATTTGTAGTATTAAACTTTCAACATGGAAAAAAATGTTACCTTTATGTTCAATGACCATAAGAGATATCCTACATTCTACTACAGGTGTCAGGCCATATCAAGTAATAACTTGTAGATTGAATAACACACTTGGAAGGGTTTTACTTTCAATTGCTACATCAAATGTACAAGGGGCAATAATAAAAATTTGGATAAAAACATAAATTATGCTTACCTGATAATTTTCTTTATATGTATGAAGAAAATGAGTATCACAGCATATTGACAAGGTAAATATGTTGGTAGCTCAAAATATTGTAAGGAGTAAAAGCTCAAATAAAAACATATTTTAACAAAATGTTAGATCTTTTTAATGTAATAGTTTTAGTAATGATAATGAGATTTTATGTCTAAAAAAAGTCACTCATTTGTTCCTAAAATGGCTTGTTCTTTTTGTATTTTGGATAAAGATAAACTTATTGTTTTATTTCTTTGAAATAATGAATAAGAAAACAAAAAACTTTTTTAAATGATATTATATTAAACAATTTTAAAAATATATGAATTAACAGATACTGCATTTGATTTTTCTTAGAAAGAATCTGAAGAAATACCAAAAAGATGACAACCTATCTTCAAGTTGGGAAAATCCATGTCCTAATGTTGTTATGACTGATTATGGAGGGTTTTGCGGGACGAAACTCTTTTGCATTTTCAGAGGACTACATGGGTATTTTGGATTTGACTCAGACAACAAAGATGGAAATCGTGATTGTGATATCAAAGTCAATGTAACTGAACTAGTTTTGGAAGATGATCAACAACAGCAAAATAAACATTATGATCCTGAATGTATTAACATAGCATTGGGCAAAGGATCCAGTCTAATGTTACAAAGTTATACAGAATGGGTTAAATGTGGCAAAGAAACATCTATTTTTAAGTTTGTTTTTGCAAAATATAAAAGTCAAGGACAATGACATTATTTTGGGAACAAAAGAACGTTACAACATCCGATTGTACGATTTTATTTTAAAAATGTTAATTGTTGTTAAATGTATGATTATTTTGTTTATGTTAATTTTGTATAAAGAGAATAGTTTATAGAGTAATGTGCTAAACCTTACCGTTACACTATAAGGCCTAGCAAAGGGGTGGAATGTAAGATTTTAATGTGTATAAATGTAGTATTACTGTAGTTATAGAAAGATGGCATTATTACAGTTATAAAGAGGTTAATATGTTCTGTTTACTATTTTAAAACATCAGGCATGGAGCAATGCTGAGGTAGCCAGTTTACGTATACCAAGAGTTAAGATCATATATGGGTAGAGAAGTTTGCTGTAGGTAGCAAAACCTTACAATAGGGTAGAGCACCTTATTTGGAATAGAGCCAAAAGTATATGGTCAGCATTCTTAAAGGGTATAAAGGTTAGGAGAAAGGAGAATAGACAGAGTTCATCTTTGGAAAGGAAAACATCAATGATACATGCTATAGCTGGGACTCCCACAGGAAACAAACGGGGTAATATTCATTTATGTATTATTTCTCTGTTAAATTGTTTTGATGTGTTTAACCTTGTAAACAGTAACATGTAATCTTGTTATTTATCTGTTCTTTAATAAATGTGTGATGGTTTAAATAGTTGAAGGTAGTATGGTTGTCTGTTTCTGGAGGGTTTCAAAGATATACAGTACGGTATATGAAATTCGTTTGTACAGGGCCGATTATTAATATATTTATATATTAATTTTTAGACGTGAATGGTTTTTAACATAAGATCTTTTGGTTATTTAAGAGTAATATCTTACACCCCCCACAGTCACATATATGCACACACACATATGGCTTCTGCAATATTAATATTTCACAAGATATGCCGTTGGAGAGTGTACTAGCTTTCACAGTATGTGTGTTTGATATATATATATATATATATATATATATATATATATATATATATATATATATATATATATATATATATAGTATATAGTAAATAGTAAATGTATATATATATATATATATATATATATATATATATATATACACATACTTTCATACATATACACACATATATTTACATATATATATATATATATATATATATATATATATATACCTTATGAAAACACAAAAGTAACAATGGCACTAAAAGTGGCAGTCCCCACTATTTACAAAATACTGTGATTAGCTTGATGTACGCTATTCTATAATTAGTTGAGTACGTGGGTTGGTGCTCTGCATTAGATTAATTATACACAAAAAAAAGCGTGGATAAGAATATCCACAGAAGGAATGCATTTAGCACTCTTGTGCCCAGACTTTGTAATAGGCGGTGTTCTGGTTTTAAAATATAACTTTTAATTTATATGTTAAAATAAAAAGACAACAAAACTAATACACATATAAAATATATTAAATTCTGATGGGCTCTAAGTTACAGGGAATTGAAATACGTGGTGATATGGTCAGAAAAATATATATGGCCTTATCCAAAATCATTATTACCACATTGTTTCCTCCTAATATTAACTTACAAATAATTGATTTGCCTGACTATAGCTATACAATTTATAGCTACATCAATATTCACAGTACTATGTCCCCTTTGGTTCTTGTGAATGTGTACACTTGGTTCAAGTCTCTAACTCCTAGTTTAATTGAGTGGACTGGGTATTGGTGGGGGGTAGATTGCCATTAACACTGATATTAATAGTAACCATATGTTGTGCTTATACACGTGTAATATTCCATATAGTATTTGTACTTAAGTATATTTGCACCTAGGGTTTTGCTATTAGTATTTGTGAATGTGTACACTTGGTTCTGGTCTCTAACTCCCAGTTTCATATAGTGGACTGGTTATTAGTAGGGGGTAGGTTGCCATTAAAACTGATATCAATAGTAACCGTATGTTGTGCTTATACACGTGTAATATTTCATATACTATACGTACTTAAGTATATTTGCACCTAGGGTTTTACTATTAGGCTACCTTGGGCTGGACTCACCACTCCCAATTGGGTGCATATTGCTACTTGGTATTTATACTGAATGAGTTGATTCAAATGACATTTCCTAATCACCCATTGTGGTTGTACTGTATGGGTCCCATTATTGTTGGTTTAGATACTGGGGTTAACTTATCCGGATGGCGATTCCGCATGCATAGAGTAAAAGCTAAGATTGCGATGTAGTTAATTGTCAAAGTAACAGTATTGTGTAAGCATTATTTTCTCAGTACATAGTTTCTACTTACTCACTTAATTGTATATAGTGATATAATAATCAGCTAATTGCCAGAGTAGTAATATTGTAAAAATACTCTTCTTCTGTACAAATGTTTGTGCTTGTTCAGTATAACTACACAGTCAATTCAAGCAATCTGTTCAGTTATTCCGTATCTATATATCCAATAATTAAAGCAGCCATCTCAGCTGTGTATATATTCTATGTTACAACACTATATTATTTGTTTTATCTCGTGCGCAATTAAACTGATTTTGTAAAATCGTTTAGCGTGTTTTATTGCCTCGTTGTTTAAGTACTGAGTTTAAAGGGACAATAAACCCACATTTTGTCTTTCATGGTTTATAAAGATAATGCAATTTTAATCAACTTTCTAATTAACTTCTATTATCTAATTTGCTTCATTCTCTTGATATTCTTTGCTGAAAAGCATATCTAGATAGGCTCAGAAGCTGCTGATTGGTGGCTGTACATAAATGCCTCGTGTGATTGGCTCACACATGTGCATTGCTATTTCTTAAACAAAGGATATCTAAAGAATGAAGCAAACTAGATAATAGAAGTAAATGGGAATGTTGTTTAAAATTGTGTTCTGTATCTGAATCATGAAAGCAAATGTGGGTTTAATGTCCCTTTAACCATTCAATAGTAGTTCTTGCACTGTTGTAAATAAACTGTATAGCAATTTATGAGGGCAGCTGCATATATTAAATGGAGACTACTGATATATTGTAGTCAATTGCCAGAGTAGCTGTTTCCTACAAGCTATTCCGTATTGATGCACGGCTCTCGTTTATTAGGTTCTGCCCACCCACTGTGTCTAATTGTTGGAGCCCCTGTCTAGGTCGCTTATTGTGTTCTGCCCACCCTTTAAAAGGCCTTCTATAAACCCCTCATGGGTGAAACGCGTCAGCAGTTAGGCCGCTTTTAAAATTAACTCTGTTGAGGCTTACATGAACCTAATATTTGCCTGAGAACAATTCAATATAACGCGATATAGAGTGGACATGGGGGAATAGCCCAACCATAATTAGAACCTATTAACGCTATGCTAACAATATAGAGCATAGCGTTAATAGCGTTTAACATGCAAACACAAATATTGTGATGAAATTTTTTAGTATACCCACAGTTGCATTGTTATCGTTATCATTTTGCATTTGTAGGATTAATTATTTTCAATATTTTTATTTTTTTATTTTTTTAAACAACATTTTATGTACAAATTTAATTTGGGCTTTTCAAAGTTTAGACCTCAGGGGTGGCCTTTGCTCAAGCTTTTTTTTTTGTATATAAATATATATGTGTATATATATATATATATATATATATATATATATATATATATATATATATATATATATATAATGTAGAGAAAATAACTCATTGTGTAATGAGTTATTTTCTCTACATTTTGTATTTAGTGGAGGATTTTAAACTCACTTTTCGCCTCCCCATAATTTTAATTGTTGTTATATATGTATATATATATATATATATATATATATATATATATATATACATTATATGTTATAAATACACACACACACACATATATATATTATAAACAGATTGTCTGCCATTAAAAACTGTACCATAGTCATATTTTGAATAGAAGCAGTTAATACGATTTATTATCCTTGTTTATATTCTTAATTTTAATATTGGAACTTATTTATTAGATACTGATAATTGAAAAAATAAGGTAATGAAATTATGCTGGAAATATAGAAGCATGATATATAATAAACGTGCCATCAAATCTGAACTCTTTGAATCCACTTTCAAGATAGGTCAGAGCTTATCGAAATCTGCATAATAATTGCTGCTAAACAGATGTGTATCAACCAAGAAATATTGTTTTTATTATAATATCAAGAGGAGATAAAGCATTATTTTTTGAATAAGCAATGCACTGCTTTATTTCTATGCCAGATGCAATAATTTTTTAGTCCCACCAGATCCCCCGGGCCCCCATAGAGGGGTGCTCTCAAAAGAGATTTGTTTGTGGAAATGTGAGAACTCTTACTGCCCAATTGATTGCCCTGAGCCGCCCTCATACTACCCACTTGCAGCAGAGCGGAACTCCAGTCACGGAACTCCAGGGTGGTGGTGGCAGAGGTCCCACCCCCAGTAGTGAACCTCACTTACTTGTTAATATCCCCATAATGATGATAATTGGTCTGACTGCCAGTGTCTGCACTGCCATGGTAGTTCCGGTCTACAATGAATTGTACTGCCACTCCTCCTAGCCCATGCTTTGCAATAGCGCACACAATCAGGTCAGCTGAGCTGATATTTAAGTAAGAAAACAAACAAACATTCCATCCACTCCAGAGCTGATAGCATGCACTCAGCTTTCCTGGTCCTTTCCTGTCTTGAGTCTTCCTGATTTCCTGGGCATCATGAACAGAGGCAGTATAACAGTTACTCACTTTGCACCTGCTGGCGCACCATAACGCACAGCACAAGAAGGTTTTTGTGTAATTTGTAATGGCAGCGCTATGGAAAGCATGGTACCGCTAAATTTTTAGCGTTACTTGTAATTTTGGTGAATATATTTCAATTCCTGGATCAATTTACTAAACATATTTTCTGATTCCTCTTCATTCAGAATTTGATAAAGATTTGAGCTGTAGAATACATTATTTTGTGGCAAAAATATTGTGTTGGAAAAGACTTCCAAGTCCCAATTTGCACCATAAAATATTAACAGCTATAGGGATAGCACAGGGATGGGCAGCATTTTAAACATATATGTATATAAGCATATACATATATATTTACATTGTGGTCTATGAGAACACACAGTTCCCATAGGCCACCACTCCTACCAACTTTAAAGCCCCACAACTGCAGAATTTTTTTTTAATTAAAATGCTAGATATTATTTAATTTTAAAAAAAAAAACTATTGTTAGGTGTTGTTTTCAGAGGGGGACCGTGTCAGTCAGGGCTTGACCTGGAACACACCTTATCAGCTGGAAATGAATGTATTTGATGAGGATATCCACGAGAATAGAATTTAGACCACGCAGCAATAAGTCTAAAAACGATTCTTCTTTATTGAAAGACACACAACATGTCTTATAGGCAAAAATTACAGCATACAGCGTTAACTTGATGACACGTTATGACCGCGTCATATCATACCATATTTCATGAACAAAAGAAGCTTATTAAAATATATGAGAGAAAGAGGAGTATGAAGGAGTGTTTCTTATAACAGAAGCGAAAATACATCTGTGCGCATATTTCAGCCTAAAGCAAGGATGTTTGGCCATCTTACCTAGATAACAGACTTCCAGGCGCCTTGCCAGGAACCTTTGCGAGGCCAGTAATACTAATACAATTCTTACAATAAATATACCAAATATCACAAAGAAAAAAAAATGTGAAATAAATGTGATAACAAAAATCATAAAAGGAAAACCAAATAAAGTTCTGAATAAAGGATATGTCTGTGTCCTCTGGATGAGTTTTTCAGCTTGTTAGCATTCCTCAGTGAGATCCCATAAAAAAGGAAACAGAAAATTGCAACATAGTGTGAATCTGTAATGGCACTTTGAGGAAGTAGTTGTTTTGTAACAAATGACTACTCACATTTGTTGGAGCTTTCCACTAAGCTCAAGGATATGCGCACTCCCACTTTATACTGATGGGAAAACAGTACACTAGGCAAAACTTTGATACAAATTTATTTTAAAATATATAAAAGCGTCACATAAGCCTTGATAACACCACAATGTAAGGGTACAAAAGCAGATATGCTGTAATAAATGCTTCAAATCGCCAAACTTGCAAAGAGGTAAATGGATCAGCAGGAGTGTGACCGCCGAAACCAAAACCTCTTTAGTAGCAAGACAGTAGCGCTAAGCCCCCAGGTGTCCTGGCTAGTGTAGAGACGTGATAAAACTCAATATAGAACAGTTCAGTTCCGACGTACGTTTCGCAGGTATGCTTTGTCAAGTCCTTGACAAAGCATACCTGCGAAACGTACGTCGGAACTGAACTGTTCTATATTGAGTTTTATCACGTCTCTACACTAGCCAGGACACCTGGGGGCTTAGCGCTACTGTCTTGCTACTAAAGAGGTTTTGGTTTCGGCGGTCACACTCCTGCTGATCCATTTACCTCTTTGCAAGTTTGGCGATTTGAAGCATTTATTACAGCATATCTGCTTTTGTACCCTTACATTGTGGTGTTATCAAGGCTTATGTGACGCTTTTATATATTTTAAAATAAATTTGTATCCAAGTTTTGCCTAGTGTACTGTTTTCCCATCAGTATAAAGTGGGAGTGCGCATATCCTTGAGCTTAGTGGAAAGCTCCAACAAATGTGAGTAGTCATTTGTTACAAAACAACTACTTCCTCAAAGTGCCATTACAGATTCACACTATGTTGCAATTTTCTGTTTCCTTTTTTATGGGATCTCACTGAGGAATGCTAACAAGCTGAAAAACTCATCCAGAGGA
Organism: Bombina bombina; assembly: GCF_027579735.1. Lineage (NCBI taxonomy): Eukaryota > Metazoa > Chordata > Amphibia > Anura > Bombinatoridae > Bombina > Bombina bombina. The sequence continues at coordinate 921,713,895 of NC_069500.1, forward strand.
CACAGACATATCCTTTATTCAGAACTTTATTTGGTTTTCCTTTTATGATTTTTGTTATCACATTTATTTCACTAATACAATTCTTACTAACATCAGCATATTTCTCACTACATAATAACTGTTATAATAAATGATTCATTAGACAAGATGGATGCCAAAGACAAAATGGCAGCCAAGAACAAGATGGCGCTGGTGACGCTAACAATAATTCCTAACATACCACCCTTTTATTCTAACAGAATAACACAAAAATAGAAAGGCACAGAAAATTAGGAAAGCCATTAACAACAGTATAAATCTGATACTATAGTAACATGACTCTATGTGAGAATATTATAGAGAAACATATTCACATGTAGTGGTATAATTTTATAGGCCAATAGGGCACAATTTTTCACTGCACATAGGTGTGGCCCCTCCAATACTCTCTGTCTACTTCCCAGCATCCTCAAACTACTGGTCTACCTGCACAAAGACCCAACCAGCCCCCCATCTACCCCCAAACAACGCTGCATCTTTAATTTCTCCACCTGCATTGCTAGCACCCCCCAATATGTCCAACAGTTCCTTGCTCAGTACATTCTCCACAGTATGGCATGACATGGGAACAGCACAAATGTCTCTAGGTGGCTTCTGATCACTTTAAGAACAGTCTTTGTCCTCTTAGAGCACTCCACCTTCCTCAGACACTTTGCTTCAATAGAGTTCATTTGCAGTAGGGGTGCTTATCCAGTGTTCTACTGCAGGTAGATGATGGAAGTCTGATGGTTTGTTCATTGGGTAGACAAGGTAGCCAGTTAGTTGATCCCCATAGCAAGCAGACACTCAAGTCAGAAGGAGTCTAAGAAGGAAACAAAACAGCACAAGATGAGTACACACCCCGATACAATCACAATTATGTCCAAATAAAACTTATTTTATCTTTTTGTAAGTATCACAATTCCTTTAGCTTAGCTTATTCTATGTCCTTTGAAACCAAAAAAAAAATTAAATGATACTTCATGAATACTAAGCAAGTGAAAACTGCTAGACTTCGTCAAGAGGCTGAATGGCCATGCTAAGTAACTTATGCTAAGGCCTGCCCTGTAACAAAAATGAAACATAAAACAGTCAGTAAAAATATTTTCTTTAAAATGAATCTCTTTACACTGTCATGTGGAACTACTAAAAATAAAAGAACCTAGTGTTGCTTTATTCTGCAAAGCTACTATCAGTAATGTTTATAATTCTCCAACTATGATTCTAATAGTCAGCAATCTCATCTGATATAAACACTACTAGTTTACTAATTATTTTATGCAACCTAAATTATCACACACTCCTGTATGAGGAAAGAATACAATCATAACATCATTTAAATCTACAAAATCTTTTAAAGGTAAACACTTCTTTATGGTAAGATGATTCCTTCCATTGACAAACATTTGGAATTACAAAATCCAAATTGCAGATACCATACCAATTAATAAAAGGGAAAAATACATTTGCTTTCATAACACAGCTCTAATAAGAGCCATGGTAGGTAGATCATATACCTTCAATATAACTATAATTATGCTACTCCCTAAACAAATATTTATTTGTATGATTAATATAAATTTCTATCTGAGACGTGTCCTCACTATGTTCCATAGGGGGAAGGGTCTAAAATATTTTGATATATTGCAGCATTTTCTTTAAACTATAAAGGTGCAAACATATTTTCTATACTCAGTGGGCCATTCAATAGGTTACAATACTGCAAGGTTTAGAGTTTTATTTATCTAGAGGCTTATTTTATTTAAGTACATAAACTCCAATGTGCACTAATACAAATAAGGCATACTTTTCTGCAGACAAAACTATATGACTTCTTATAACTAATATGATCAACAAAAATAACACAAATACAAGAGCATACAAAACAAGAAATATAAGCAAACAAATTAAAATTTAAACAATTTAAACAATTTAAACAATTTAATTGGTTGACCCTGTAACAGCATAACAGGTCCTCGATATCAACTGGCAAGGCACAGTCCAGAGAAGGATAGTCCTTATGTTCTGAAGACACACATCATATGAAACAGTCATAGATTACCCAGAGTCCAGTTCTGGGGCTGGTACCAGCATGCAAAGCAAAGAATAAATCCAAAGATAGTACAGCAACTTTTACTGCAGTATGGTGGTTAAAACAAGCTTGACAAAAAGTCTTTTATCTTCATTTTTTCTTTCTTTAAAAGGTTTACTTGCATTCAATCTTCAATCTTTTGGAGAGTGCACTATGGAATTTTATCTGCACAGATTTGACCTAAATATGAAAAACTCAAAAATAATTCAGTTAGTTTCTTTAATCTCTGGATACAGCTTCATGATCTCATCCTGTAAATACAAATATTGTGTTAAGAACAAAATAGAAAAATAAAAACATTTTAGGTTCACTTCACTTACTTCAAATAATAATCACCCAAATCACATAAAGATACTCATCAATACTTCCCCCTTGTTTGCGTGAAACATCCCATGTGGCACGCAAACACAATATAACACGAAACTAAAAGACAAATCATGCACTCCACTCATGCATGCAGTATACTCTTCTTAATGGCAGGCAAAATCAACTACACCTCAAAATTCCAAAATTCCAGCACCCTTCCACACGCAATCACGAAAAATAAAAACATAACAATCTCTTAGAAAACAGTTAAAACCAATTGTCCATTCTACAAAACAAAACATTAACAGCCGGGCCAAATTTTAAACAACCACAATTAACCTGAAATTCAACACATATACTTATACATTCACAGAAACACAGCACTCGCAAAACACTAAAAATAATTAAAATCGTATAATAACCATCTATACCCTGGTTCTGCAAATTCTACTATGCACAATACTATGAGATCACACTAATAAGGCAATCACTGCAGATGATCAATAAACTCCAGTTGCATATTTACAAATAAAATCCCTAACCATAAATTTACAAGGGAACACACAAACATCTAAGTACCCTATTTTGGGAAAGATCAGATAATAATGGTACCGCCACTGTTCTATATAGCCCCTGCCCGCATGCACAGTGCAAATCCATTGTTAAATAAATAAGGTGTGGCAAAAATAATTTGTGAAAATCTCTGGAATCCAATCTATACTTTTACATAACCAAGATTTTAATAAATACACAATTATTTGATTCAACTTTGTTTTATAATTTGATATTCACCATTTTGCAGCTCTCTTATATACAACAAAAAATGAGCTTTCTACTAAAAAATAATAATAATAATAATAATTATTTACACAAATAGATTAAAAGGACAGTTTGTCTAAAAAAAATCCTCTTTAACTTTTTCTCAATGATCCACTGTCCTCACTTATAATAAAAATGTAGACTGACGTCCATTAAATAGCCTAAACAAACACAGCCAGCATAAAAAACACACTCACAGTGGGGTGCAGGCTAGTTAAAGTGACATTTTACCCAAATTAAAAAAATATCTTTAATTGAAACTGCTGACATAGTTAAATATACTAGTGTTAAGCTTACAGTAAACCACATTTCCTCTCTCTGTAAATATTTCTTTAAAATCTCAGATTTTATATCAGTTTGCCTGTATCCCTTTAAATATTTTCTCTTCTTCTTTTCCCTTCTTTTTTCACTAGTCTCACAGATCACAACACCAAGATTGCAGGCAATTTATCAGTTCAGTTTGCATTAGAAAGGGAATTAAGTTACACTGCATAAATATCTGCTATCTAAATGGCAGATTTAAAAAGAATATATACAAGGCAAGGTCTCAAAAATATATTTAGCTGTGTCTAGCTGACTTCCTACTAGTTTGTATTATATACATTTGGTATCCTGTTTTTAATAGATACTGAAAACCGCTCCAGAAAAATTGTCCTAAGGAGCTGACCCGGTAACGGACCAATTACAGAGGAGCCAGTCTCACACACCTCCGCTGACATCCTGTCTTGGATCTTCCACTATTGGCCAACGTCTTCTTTTGGATCGTTCTTTATTGGCTAGCGTGTATTGAGTGGCGGAACAGTTTCCATAGAGACCAGAATACACAGAGGAGCTCATCGAATAGGCAGATTGAAGACACGCCGTGGAGTAAATAGCACACGTCGCACCAGTGGGCACTCGGTACCGAGAATGGTTGACAAAATCGAGTGAGCCTGCTAAATACTGAACATACAATAACCCCAGTAAAGGGGAGACCCCATTGAGAGGCAAACAGTTCCTTCCGTGGAGTGTTATACGTAAACTTTGTGCCAACAGCACTCTCTGTTTAACAGGCGAGGTGTTAAGTATCAAAACCCCCACTGCTATCTCCTTATCCCTGCAGGGACTTACCCTCTCTTCACGGCCTCTCCGCAACCACCGGAAGTGTGTAGAGACGTTTGGGTGACCTCTCTCCTGGGCTCAAACGCGGTCCACCGTCCCTTTGCTTGGAGCCGCACCACTCCCACAAGCTTAACCGCTGCTATGCGCAGCACAGGTATCCGCCTCACACTCTGGAACTCCGAATGACATCAGAGGGCGTGGCCGACTTCCGAGGGGGAGACAGGGGGGGAAACAACAGCAAATTCAGGTACTTTGAAAGTTACTTTGCACCTTTCCTCCAACACTCGTCTCACACTGTAAATGACCTCATGAGACGTGTCAAACTGCCAAAGCTCCAAGGAAAATGGCCCATGGAACAAAAAACGATAAAGTCCAGAGCTGCAGTTAAAACTTCTGTTACTTTATTTCATCATATTAAAAGCGGTTTGATACATAGGTACATAGCATGCCCTTAGTGTTCAAAGCTTACGCGTTTCGGCTGGAATGCCGTACTCATAGCTCTCTGACCACCCTCTCACTACTGGGCTATTTAAGAGGATTAAAATCATCTGATTTGCTAAGGTCTCATGCTAATTATTAACTGTTTCATTACTAACTTGTCTAGCCACATAGCCTCAGGTCTTTTAATCCTACAAAACTAGTTAGGGCTAAACAGGGCTAAGTATATAATTCGCTCTAAGTACATATTATAATAATCAAAGCTTATTACAATAAAAACTCATAACAATCAAAAACAACACATTGATTGGAACATATATATACAAACAGTGTATCATAGCATTCTGTTGAAATATAATTGCAATACAAATTGACTCATTTTTCTTTTGATTCATATTGGATACATAATACTGCTTTAACTTTGGATATTGACTCATACAATTATTTAAATGACAAAGTTTAGTAAATGCATGCAGATGTAACATTATGCTTTATCTGAACAATAAAGGAAAAAAAATCTCCTGGATACAAACTAGGTTATAAACCACTAAATCCCTATGTCAAATTTATTGTGTGAAACTATGAAAAACATAAAACACACCGTAAACCAAGAAAGCTAACTTACTTGAGTCTAGAACTCTCTAGATATAAATAAAAACAACCTTTAATTTTAAGCTATGTATACTAAAGAATGTATATACAGATCCAAACATCTCTTGTCAATTGCTAAATACCGCTCTACCCTCCAGAAGCTTCACGACATGGTGAGGTAAGCCACAATAAATCCTGTGTTAGCCTCAATATTTTGGAACTCCATGTTGTGACTTTGCTATTGTACGTGTCCGTGCTTTATTAGTACATAGATAAACTCGAGATAATATCCCTTATCTGATGATATATATTTCAAACCAAGGGGAATTCTTTGGATGTGGAGTGTATGGAGATATATAGATGACATCTTTGGCATATGGTGGGGCAACATTGGTACCCTTAAAGAATTTGTTAAAGATCTAAACTCATCTGTAAATGGCTTAGAATTGACGGTAACATTCAGTGAGGAAAGTGTTACATTTCTGGACACCAAGATATACAAAAGAGGTAATGGATTAGAATTTGATTTGTACACATAAAATACAGATTAAAACACTCTACTTAGATGCTCCTTAGAGTAAAAAGAATAGTTAGCAATGAAAGTAATTGCAACTTAAGAGTTCATGAAATGTCAAATAAATTCCTGAAAAAGAGATTACCCTGATAATCCCATTGTAGAGAAAAAAGCAGAAATATTTAACAAAAACAAACAACAACAAAATTCAAGTGATAAAGAGAATAGAATGGTCTTCATATCCCAGTATAGCCCTCTAAGCAATAAATTATCTAAGAGTATACGCAAGCACTGGCATATATTGAGGGACTATAAATGATAGAGTTCGCATCCATGATGTAGGCCCCAGTAGGGGTAGTGTTCAATCCCATATAGGTGGTAAGAATTTTGATTCATACCCATGTTTGAATTGCATGAGTTGTAGTTCAATAATTAGAGGAAACATTTTCCACCATCCACGTAACAGTACAAAATTAATGGATTCTATACTTGTGAAACAACTCATGTAATATATCTAATTAAATGTCCCTGTTCTCTTGTGTATTTAGGAGAGACCACCTGTAAAGCTAGCGATAGGATGAGCCAACACCACTCCAATATACGGTGGTCTCTAGCCATTTCATAGAGAAAGGGCAAAATATTAGCCAGATGAGATGGCAAATTATAGATCATATACAAATACAAAGAAATGGCCTAGACAGGGAAAGATGGCGTATTCATAAACTGGAGACTTTGGTCCCTAAAGGTCTTAATAGAAATTATGATATGTCCTCATAGATTGATATTTTTATAGACAATCTGCTTGGTTTTGAAATAATTGTATAGATTCACCACTAGGTGGAGGTAGAGATGCATGAGAAATTTGAAAATTAGCCCTTTGATGCCAAAGGTTAATGTATGCATGATTAAGGGGTATCTACCCCGAAACGTCACTGTATTTTATATGTCCTAAATAAAATAAGCTGACTCTTTATGGTGCTGTGGACATTTGTGTATTTTGGATTTACCTTTTGGAGAATAGGCAGTTCTCATGTCTTTACAAGCACCTTATCCAGGTAGTACTGTTCCAACTCTACAGTCTTGAAATCCCCACTAATAGTAAATAACCCCACCCACCAAACCCCCCAAAATAAAAAAACTAACACTAAAAAAACCTAAACTACCCATTGCCCTTAAAGGGGCATTTGTATGGGCATTGCCCTTAAAATGGCATTCAGCTCTTTTACTGCCCTTAAAAGGGCAATTAGCTATTTTGCAGCCCCAAAAAAACCTAATTAAAAAAAAACACTCAAAAAAATAAAAGCTTTAGACTAAGCCCCAAATAGTGTACTAACCGTTCCTGAAGTCGGGCTGAGAAGGTCTTCTTCCAGACGTCTCCATCATCTTCTATCTTCATCCGGAGTGAAGGCGGTGAGTAGCAGAGGTATGGAGCTGGCTTCCCTGATGCATGGATCCTCAGCAGCGGTCATCAGCGGCGGTCTTCAGCGACATGGAGGCTCCTCTTCATGCAATCGCCCGTCATACACTTAAGATTGAATACATGGTACCCCATATTTATTGGGTTACCTTGCATTCCTATTAACTAAAATTTTGAAATCAGCCATTAAGATTAGAGCTACTGAAGAGGGGGGCGGAGTCGGCCGCAACGATGATAGTTGCTTAAGCCCAGAGCTCCTTGCTGAGAGCCGCAAAACACCGGACCTACAGTAGGTTCATACGAACCTATTACTATTAAATTAGATGGAACAGATTTGGGAATCTTCAGAGAACACTCCGGTGCCACTCCGGAGATTAATGGACAAAAAATAAGCACTTTAGCTCACTTTTACGGATTTATGAAACTTCAGTCCGGCGGCCATCTTGGAAATCGAATGGCGCAGCACTTACAGGAGACCCTCACGATCCTCTAACCCGCACAGAATAGACCTAACTGGGGTAAGTCCTATGCCCAAGAAAACTTCAAACAAGTGTAAGGAAAGGTCAGAGGAATGCTGAGGATTGTGAAATAAATTATTGGAAGGGGACAGCCTAATATAGCAAGTGCCTGATTACCACAAGCAATTGGACACAGTGCTGGAGTTTTTCTGCTCTCCCTATTGTTTTTTCTCACCCACTAAAGACACCAGAAACTCTAACACAAGCAAAACACAGTGTAATAATATAAATCAGGCTTTACAGTACTGGAGAAGGGGAACATTTGTAATCAGCCATATACCACAAACTGCCATATCATGACTACTAAGAGAAATGTTAAACCGGTTAAAACAATTAAACCACAACAGACTAAAGGACATTCAGTCAGCTCATTCTTTAGCCCATCAGAGAGAAAGGAATTGGAAAGCCTTAAAACAACCGTGGTATCCCCACACCTCACAGCCCCTTCACAAGACTCTCCAGAAGCATCGAATGAGGAGCATACTCAGATACCCACACATATTCTTTCCTCTCTGGCTTCTACACAGGACATTGCTAAAATAGTAAGAACATGTATCAGAGAAGAGCTGATGGAACTAAAGCAAGATTTACATACTGTAGGCTTTAGGGTGGAAGCTCTAGAGGATAACCAAGATATGATTAAAGCAGAGGTGACAACCATACAAGAAACAATTGAACAGCAAGCAGAACAGATAGTAGCGCTGCAGGATAAAATGGAGGACATGGAGAATAGGAATAGACGGAAAAACATAAGAATAAGAGGCGCTCCAGAATCAGTTCTCCCTAAGGACCTTCCAGTGTATTTACCAGCTTTATTTCAGCATTTGTTAGATGACCCTAATGCAGCTACCATACAATGGGTGAGGGCACATAGGGCGTTAAGGCCCAAACCACCTGATACAGCACCCCCCAGAGACATCATCATTAAATTCAAAAACTTCCAAGAAAAGGAAAACCTTATGGCAGCGTCGAGGAAAAAACAACCCGTCAGGTTCCGCGGTGTTGTCTTACAATTCTACGCAGATCTGGCAGTTCATACTCTACAACGTAGAAAAGAACTTTCTCCAATTACAACCATCCTTGGAAATAAGAGGATCCCGTATAGATGGGGATTCCCATTTCAACTCATGGTTATTCATAATAACAGATGGGTCCACTGTTCAAGTCCACAAGAAATACCACAGTTTTGTAAATTACTGGACTTAGATCCTCCCCCTATACCATCTACTCAGCAGGAATGCCCATCGGAGAGTGCAAAATCTCAAGCGCAGAAGAAAAAAGAAACATGGAACACTATTCAACCTAAAAAAAAAGGTAGACTCTCACAAACACAGAAATCTACTGCTACACCCTCACAGCGAAGAGAGACGGGGTCCCCTACTTCTTCTAAGGATGAAGAGGACTCAGAACCAGAATCTCTGTGAATAAGTGTGAATAAGACTGTTCGGATTCGTGAGTAAAGTTGTTTAATGTGTGCTATTATTCCATGACTCTGTTTATCGCCTTAAGGCGAAGATTTCTATAATTTTATAGAGAGACTTTGTTTCAGGACTAATTCAAAGACATTCCTGTTGGCCACCTAGGTGGCAAAATTTAAGTTCTCTGGTGTTACTTAATTATAGTAATTATGATAAGATTACTCGCGGTTTCTCTAGGATACCCCTGAGTTTGTGTTATTAGAAAATTGATGCTAATTATTAGATGTTTACTGTTAAGGCATGTGTTTTTATTTATATTTGTATTTTCTTTTAATTACGCATTCAATGCAGGTCCCATTTTTTCATATTTCATGTACGTTCAAAGGAAAGCAGGTTATTGGTATTTACAAGGTTTCAATTCTGGTATGATTTCAGATGACAGGTATGATGTTAGACATATGTTACTATGACACACACACTACAAATAATCTCACAAAATGTTAGGGGATTTAATTCACCTAACAAGCGTTCAATGGCATTGCTTGACTTATCTAGGAGGAAAGCAGATATTTTGTTTCTACAGGAGACACATTTCAAAAGGCACAGAGAACCTAAATATCTAGGCTCCCATTTTACCCAACACTACCACAGTTCTGATCTACAAAAAAAAAGGGGGGTTAGCATTTTATTCCATAGGAACACAGCCTTCCATCACATACAAACCACCAAAGATACTGAAGGACGGTTTCTGGGAGTCTTTGGACTTCTATATGGAACCCCAGTCTCATTAATTAACATATATGCTCCAAATGTTCAGCACATCCCATTTTTTCGTAAAATGTTCCAGAAACTAGTAGACATGGCCAAAGGTATTGTCATCCTGGGGGGAGACTTTAACTTCCCTCTTCAACCACTAAAAGATAGTTCAAATATCAATGTCTGCGTTTCTAAGAAAACCGCACAATTTCTGTGGAAAAACTTAAGGGAACACAATCTTTATGACTCCTGGAGATATTTCCATGAGGACAAGATCGATTACACATTCTTTTCAGCCCCCGCAAAAATGTACAGCAGATTAGATTATTTTTTCGTAAACCAAGTAGGTCTTCCTTACCTTTCAAACTCCCAGATCAAAGCCACCACATGGTCTGATCACTCTGCTGTATTACTCTCTCTAAACTGGCCCAACTCTAGGAATACTGAATTCATATGGAAGTTGGACGATACAATATTACACAAGACTGAGCACACAGAGGCCTTGACACGCTCCCTGCAGGAATTTTTTGCTATCAATAACACCCCTGATATTGAAATCTCCACCTTATGGGAAACACATAAGTGTTACATGAGAGGAGAGTTCATAAAAATTAGGGCACAAAATAAAAAAAGAGCCCGCTTAAGATACACTGAATTGGCTGAATCACTATCTAAATTAGACCTACAACATAAGAAAACACCTACTGACTCACATGTATTACAAGATTTAATGTGCACTAGAAACCAATTGAAATCTCTCCTAGCCCAAGAACAACAAGCTATCACTCATAAAGTTAAACAAAAATTTTTCTATGAAGGAGATAGGGCAGGGAAATTATTGGCCAGAGCTCTTAAAAAGAGAAAATTAAAATCATATATCCACCATTTGATTACCCCTCAAAAACAAAAGGTGCAAACTACCCCGGAGATAGGTACACAATTCCGGGAATACTACCTTAAATTATATAATATAGCTCCTACCACCGCTAAGCCCATTGAAGACTCAGAGTTAGAACACTACTTACAGAACTGTGTCCTGCCTTCCCTGACTCCCGAACAGAGAACTGAGTTAGACTTACCCATTACCCATCAAGAAATTCTTAGAGGACTTAAGGAAATGAATAAAGGTAAAAGCCCAGGCCCAGATGGCTTTTCAGTGAATTACTATCAATTCTTTAAAGATATTTTGTCCCCTTTCCTTCTCCAACTTTTTAATGAGGTGGGGGAGGGGAACCCATTTTCTAAAAACATGGTTGAGGCTCATATAACAGTACTACCTAAACCTGATAAACCCCCCACAACCCCATCAAACTTCCGCCCTATCTCCTTAATTAATACAGATATAAAACTTTACGCTAAGATTATTGCCTCTCGTATTAATACATTTCTCCCTACACTAATACATGTCAACCAAGCAGGTTTCACTCCCTCCCGGGAAGCCAGGGACAATACAATAAAGCTACTTAACCTTCTCGACTATGTCACAGTTAATGAGATACCTACTATATTTCTATCAATAGATGCCGAAAAGGCTTTTGATAGACTAAACTGGAAGTTCCTGAAGGCAACCTTATATAAATTTGGATTTGGACAAACAATAGTTGAAAAAATATTTGCATTGTATAATTCCCCTTCGGCTAGAATTAGACTAAATGATTCCCTAACCCCCCCAATAACTATTGCCAATGGTACAAGACAGGGCTGCCTTCTCTCGCCTTTGCTGTTTGTCCTGGCAATGGAGATCTTGGCATCCAAAATTAGGCAGAACTCAGAGATAAAAGGAATTGAGGTCCAAGGCAATCAGTATAAAATGGCATTATATGCCGATGATGTCATGCTCACAGTAACATCCCCTGCCACGTCACTTAAGGCGATATCGTTAGAGCTCTCAAACTACAGCAGGTATTCTTACTTCAAAGTTAATGAAACTAAGTCAGAATTCATCAGCTTTTACAACCCCCCTAGTTTGGTGGATAAGATACAAACAGACTTGAGGTATCATCACAACACAAAATCAATTAAATATTTAGGTGTTCAAATCCCTGAAAATAAATTATTAATATTTTCATTAAACTATCTCCCATTACTGCAAAAACTTAAAAAGGAACTACATGAGTGGAAACATAAAAGTATATCTTGGATAGGTCGTATAAACTCAATAAAAATGATGGTACTCCCCAAGATACTATACACATTCCAAGCCCTCAACCATACAACTCCCTGACTCATATATACGCTCTTTACAAAAGGTTCTCAACTCCTTTATATGGTCTGAACATATGATAAGGGTCCCTATGCAAACATTGTATATGCCTAAAGATAGAGGGGGATTAGGGGCCCCAAACATAGCACTCTATAGATTAGCAACACAGCTGGTACGTATCATTGATTGGTGTAAAAACGGGATAAATAAGGAATGGATTACACTAGAACACTCACTAGCCTCTTTTCCCAATCTTGGTAGCGCCTGCTGGATACCCCCTACTGAACAAACATGTACTACGTCAATATCCTCACTCACAAGAGAAACTTTTAAATCCTGGCACTATGTTCTCAAACATTTCCCTTCTATATCATCCATTCCATCCCCCCTATCCCCAACTATCACTAATCCTGTCTTTCAAATAAAGTACAAAAGTATTGGTACAACCGACAGCACGATCCACACTCTAATTCCATTTAGTAAGGTTTTAAGGGGGCAGTCCCTATGTACAAAAGAAGAGCTAAAAGAATTGAATATTGATCACTTTCAACAATGGTATAAGTTTTTCCAACTTCAACACTATATTAACACACACCCTGATAAACAGCAAATTCTTAGAACACGTACACCGTTTGAAAATATATGCCTCTCACAAATGGCAACTAAGGGCCACCTCTCTATGACCTACCAACAACTACTAAGTTATCACTCACGCAAGCTACCATCATATACAGAGAAGTGGGAGAAAGATTTAAACTCCCCTCTTACAGAAAAGGATTGGCTTACCATAATTAAACACATGAACTCTTCTACCACATCTATGAAATTCAGGGAGACAAACATGAAGTTACTAAGTAGATGGTATTTGAAACCGCATAGGTTATCCCTGATCTACCCTAACACCCAAGCCTTATGCTGGAGAAATTGCGGCCAGACAGGTACACTGCTTCATGTGTGGTGGCACTGTCCAAAAATACAGGAATTTTGGAGACTGGTGACCTCTGAGATTCGCAAAGCCACTCACCATGACATATCCTTAGACCCCCAGACGTGTTTATTCCATAAGCCAACCAAGATTAGATGCAGGCTTAGAGCGGTAATACTGAATATGATGCTGAATTGTGCTAAACAGTTAATTCCAAGACGATGGAAAAGTGTTGATGTCCCATCTAGAGAGGAATGGATAAACTCCATCACCTTAACATTATCCCTAGAGAAATACCATTATGGTTTAGTGAACAAACTGGAGGAATACTATTCTATTGTGTTTCTATGGGAGGAATATTTGAATGCTGAAAAAAAGAAAAAGAACTTAGAATGCCTTAGTCACTAACCTGTTTAAGAATACCACCTCTGCAAATAAGTCCAGTTTTGAAGGACTAGAACATTATTGTTAATTTAATGCCTGTGAATTAACTGAGACCTGAACTGCATTATTGTTTTACAACTGTAATTGTTTGATTTCTGTTAATAAAAAAAAAAAAAAAGATTAGAGCTACTGAAATCCTATTGGCTGTACAAATCAGCCAATAAGATTTCAGTAGCTCTAATCCTATTGGCTGATTTAAAAATTTCAGCCAATAGGAATACAAGGTACCCCAAATTGATTGCGGTACCTTCCATAAATTTTTTAGTGTATGCCGGAGATCGGATGAAGAAGAGCCTCCATGCAGCTAAGGATCACCGCAGCTGAGGACCGCTGCTGAGAACTGCCGCTGAGGACCGCCGCTTCAGATCCAGGCATTAGCAAAGACCGCTCAGTGACTTTTTTTTAGATTAGGGCTTTTTGGGCTGTATAAGAGCTGATTGCCCTTTTAAGGGTAGTAAAAGAGTAGAATGCCCTTTTAAGGACAATGCCCATACAAATGCCCCTTTAGGGGCAAAGGGTAGCTTAGGTTTTTTAGACTTAGTTTTTTTTTTATTTTGGGGGGTTGGTTGGGTGGGTGGTTTTACTGTTAGGGGGTAAATGGTAATTTTTTTAAGTAAAAGAGCTGTTTAACTTTTAAGGGCTATTGGCAGTTTAGTATTAGATTAGGGGGTGTTTTTATTTTGGGGGGGATTTTTTATTTTTATAGAGGTATTAGTTTAGGTTTACTTTTTTTATTTTTTGTAACATTATTTTTTTTTAAATAGTCTGCCCTCTGGGCAGGCTTATCACCTAGTATTATTATAACTGTGTTGGTTATGAAAAACTGGGAAATTGGTAATAAAGGGATTATCTATCTTTTAAAAAAATAACGATTCTTTGTAGACTGTCCCTTTAACCAGCGTGCAATCATGAATGGTGAATTTTTGTTTTCAATTTCATCACAGAAAAAAAAGTAGATGAATAGCATAGTATATTTTAATCATAGTTTGTATAAATGCAATTAGCACTGTTGAACTGTTATACAATGTTTTTGCATGGAGATTCTAATTGATTGGAATACAGGCCAAATATATTTAATGCATTTGAAGCAAAACTAAACACAGAAGAATACCATAGTCATTAAATGCATAATAAAAAGGACAGTGCAAAAGCACTTAATTTGAATTTCCCACTGCAACACATGACAACCATCAGCCAATCACAAAATGCACAGATGTAAATTTTGTGAATCTTGCACATGACATGCTCAGTAGGAGCTCTGCCTCAGAAAGTGTGTATATAAAAAGATTGTGCAAATATAGATAACGGAAGAGAATTGTAATGTTGTTTAAAATTGCATGCTCTATCTGAATCATGAAAGTTTAATTTTGACTTTAGTGTCCCTTTAAGTCATTTCTAATGGAGGGAACAAAGACTGAGTTATATTTCTTATTAAACAATAGAAAGGGAGTAGGTAAACTACAGTGCAGAGGCCAAACTCAGGCCAACCTCTTTTTTTGTATGGCCCATTATGGCCCATGAGCTAATAATGGCCCAGATTACGAGTTTTGCGTTAATAGGGGTGCGGTACTAATGAGCAGTTTATGCTCACCGCTCACTTGCAGACTGCGCTGGTATTACAGGTTTTTACAAACCCGGCGTTAACCGCAAAAAAGTGAGCGAAGAGCAAAATTTAGCTCCACATCTCACCTCAATACCAGCGCTGCTTACGGTAGCAGTGAACAGGTAAAACGTGCTCGTGCACAATTTCCCCATAGGAATCAATGGGGGAGAGCCGGCTGAAAAAAAACACCTGCAAAAAAGCAGTATTCAGCTTCTAACGTAACCCCATTGATTCCTACGGGGAAATGCATTTTATGTCTACACCTAACACCCTAACATGAACCCAGAGTCTAAAACCCCCTAATATTACACTTATTAACCCCTAATCTGCCGTCCCCGACATCACCGACACCTACATTATATTATTAACCCCTAATCTGCTGCTCCGGACACCACCGTCACCTACATTATACTTATGAGCCCCTAATCTGCTGCCCCCAACATCGCCGAACCCTACATTATATTTATTAACCCCTAATCTGCCGCCCCCAATGTCGCAGCAACCTAACTACATTTATTAACCCCTAATCTGCCGCCCACAACGTCGCTGCCACTATATTAAATGTATTAACCCCTAAACCTAAGTCTAACTCTAAACCTAACCCCCCCAAACTGAAATATAATTTTAATAAATCTAGATAAAATTACTATCATTAACTAAATTATTCCTATTTAAAACTAAATACTTACCTGTAAAATAAACCCTAAGTTAGCTACAATATAACGAATAGTTACATTGTAGCTATCTTAGGGTTTATTTTTATTTTACAGGCAACTTTGTATTTATTTTAACTAGGTACAATAGTTATTAAATAGTTATTAACTATTTAATAACTACCTAGTTAAAAAAAGACAAATTTACCTGTAAAATAAAACCTAACCTATGTTACAATTACACCTAACACTACGCTATAATTAAATTAATTACCTAATCTAAATAAACAATAAACTAAATAAATTATCTAAAGTACGAAAAAAAACCCTACTAAATTACAGAAAATAATAAAATAATTACAAGAATGTTAAACTAATTACACCTATTCTAATCCCCCTAACAAAATAAAAGCCACCAAAATAAAAAAGCCCTACCCTACACTAAATTACAAATAGCCCTTAAAAGTGGAGGACCACTTCTGCCGGCTTCGTGGAGGACTTCGGCCTGGTTGGGTGAAGACTTCT
Organism: Bombina bombina; assembly: GCF_027579735.1. Classification (NCBI taxonomy): domain Eukaryota; kingdom Metazoa; phylum Chordata; class Amphibia; order Anura; family Bombinatoridae; genus Bombina; species Bombina bombina. The sequence goes on from NC_069500.1 coordinate 921,730,236, forward strand.
CAAGGTAGGGTGATCTTCAAGGGGTTAGTGTTAGGTTTTTTTAAGGGGGGATTGGGTGGGTTTTAGAGTAGGGTTGGTTGTGTGGGTGGTGGGTTTTAATGTTGAGGGGGGGTTGTAAAAGAGCTAATTACTTTGTGGCAATGCCCCGCAAAAGGCCCTTTTAAGGGCTATTTGTAATTTAGTGTAGGGTAGGGCTTTTTTTTTATTTTGGGGGCCTTTTTTTGTTAGGGGGATTAGAGTAGGTGTAAGTAGTTTAAAATTCTTGTTTATTGTATTATTTTCTGTAATTTAGTGTTTGTTTTTTTCGTACTTTAGATAATTTATTTAAATTGTAATTAATTGTATTTAGTTTAGGTAATTAATTTAATTATAGTGTAGTTGGGTAGGTGTAATTGTAACATAGGTTAGGTTTTATTTTACAGGTAAATTTGTCTTTATTTTAACTAGGTAGTTATTAAATAGTTAATAACTATTTAATAACTATTCTACCTAGTTAAAATAAATACAAAGTTGCCTGTAAAATAAAAATAAACCCTAATATAGCTACAATGTAACTATTAGTTATATTGTAGCTATCTTAGGGTTTATTTTATAGGTAAGTATTTAGTTTTAAATAGGAATAATTTAGTTAATGATAGGAATTTTATTTAGATTTATTAAAATTATATTTCAGTTAGGGGGGTTAGGTTTAGGGTTAGACTTAGGTTTAGGGGTTAATAAATTTAATATAGTGGCGGCGACATTGTGGGCGGCAGATTAGGGGTTAATAAATGTAGGTAGGTGGCGGCGATGTTAGGGCCGGCAGATTAGGGGTTAATAATATTTAACTAGTGTTTGCGAGGCGGGAGTGCGGCGGTTTAGGGGTTAATATATTTATTATAGTGGCGGCGATGTCCGGTTTATAGGTAGTTTATGGATGTTAGTGTACTTTTTCACACTTTAGTTAAGAGTTTTATGCTACAGTGTTGTAGTGTGAAACTCTTAACTACTGACTTTTAAATGCGGTATCAGTCTTGACAGGAGAGGGTCTACCGCTCACTTTTGGTTAGACTCGTAATACTGGCATTATGCAAGTCCCATTGAAAATATAGGATACGCAATTGACGTAAGTGGATTTGCGGTATTTCCGAGTCTGGCCAAAAAAGTGAGCAGTGAGCCTGTCATTTCAAGACTCGTAATACCAGTGGGCGTTAAAAAGCAGCGTTGGGACCAACGCTGCTTTTTAACGCTAACGCACAACTCGTAATCTAGCCGAATGGTTTTCATATTTTTAAATGCTTGGAAAACAAATCAAAAGAAGAAGAATAATTTGTGACGTGAAAAGTATTTGAAATTTTAATTATGTTATCCCTAAATAAAGTTTTTTTTGGAACACAGACAATTTAATTTGTTTATATATTGTTTATGGCTGCTTTCACAGTGTAGTTGAATCAGAGAACTTATGTTGGGCTTTCTCTTTTCACTGATTCCCACTGCATGATATTACCAACACAAAGTGGAAAAAAAACAGTAAAACAAAGTAGAAATTTATAAACAGAATCTCATTACAGTAGTTAATTAAAAAAATGTAAATGCAGCTGCAACCAAAGTAAGTTTCCAAGTGGCTCATGTGTTTGTCATATATTTTGAATTCTGTTAATAAAAATTGTGGAGATTTGTTTCTCTTTAGTTGCAGAAGTACCTACATAATATTCATCAATTCTTCATCTTGGTCTGCAAAGCCTAAAATATATACTACCTGTATCTTTATAAAAAAAGTTTGCTGACCGCCTCAATAGAGGGTTTGACAACTAGCTGTTGACCAAAGTGCTAAATAGAAAGCAGTAATATTAACCCTTTCGTGACAGGGTTAAAGTGTCTACATCGGAACACCTGTTCCGATGTAGACAAATTGAAACTACGCGATCGTGCATACGATCGCGAGATTTCAATTATTGGATCGCATCTGGGGGGCGTCCCTACAACCCTAGGAAGTCATAACGGCTTTAAAGCCCAGTGTAAATATGACGGAATAGAACGGCATAACGGCGTTAAAAGGTTAAAATAAACTATTTATTCAGTCAATTTTAACCTACAGGAGGAATAAATAATATTGTTTTCCAATTCTAGAATACATCAAAGTCCTCCGGCATAAGATTACTAAAGACTATGAGGTTGTTAGTTTCTCCACTATTGTTTTTATTCATTTGCAGCATTTCTTCCATTTTGTTATTGTGTAAAATGAAGATAGAATAATTTAGGTGTAAAAAGCTGTTTAAAATATGTTTAAGTAGCAATTATGTATTTTATCTATGTGTAGAATTGTGAAAAATTTGTCAGTGATAACCTAAACTTTTACACTATTTTATTGTCATCCAGCCAACACGCTGTCCGCCTACTCAGCCTCTATTTTCTCTGCTTTTTTTTCTGTCAAAAATATTTAGGATGACTGTCAGAAAATTCTACAGCACCAACGTTTCTAATAGGGGAAAAAAACTTTAAAAATGCTTAAAGTTGACTGAAATGTATCAAACTTGTTACCTACAAGAATTCAGCTGTACCTCATTGACAAGGCCTACCTAGGCCTATCAGGGTTGAACTAACTTGTTGAATGGTATAAGATTAAAAGTGATATTACAGAGATTTTTGTACATGCATCATAAATTATTAGTTGTAAAAGGACTACATACAAAAGATTTTTTTTCTCAAAAAATGTAAAACTGCAAATTTTATAGAAAAAAATTGGAATGTTTTTTCATTCCAAAGACACCCCTTGAAAAGGCTTTTGGATATATTTATCTTATCTCATTTGATGGGGCCAATTAGGGACAGATATATGTACTCCTGCACTGATCAATTAATCACTGGGCAAATGCAGGATGTGGTCAGGATTCTAAATTCTAAGGGAAGTTCTGAATCTCCACCGTCTCTGAGGGCAGGGTAAAAATGACATTTTAAGATTTCAATTATAGGAAAAGAATTTAAAATAAATAATGAAAGTTTGTTTATTTTTTGCAATGCATAACAAAACATTTTATGTAGAGTTACATTTTGAGTTTAGTGTTTTTTTATTATGCTGCATGGGATCTTTTCTACAGCGCAAAAGCTGACTGAAAGACAATGAAATAGACAATGTAATCAGTCTTAATAGACATTGCTCATTCAAAAATATTCGTCTGATATTTGTTTTTATGTTAACCAATAACTAGAATAATCATTATATTTGGACAGTAAATTGTCATTTAAAATGAGTTTCATATACCACTGTCATATAAGATTACCAAACCCTGAAGGGATAGTCTAGTGAAAATAAAAAATTTCATGATAGGCCATTCAATTCAAAATAACTTTGCATTTTACTTTTATAATCACATTTGCTTTGTTCTCTTGGTAATCTTTGTTGAAGCTAAACCTAGGTAGGCTCATATGCTAATTTCTAAGCGTTTGAAGACCGCCCTTTAATCTCAGAGCATTTAGACAGTTTTTCACAGCTAGAGGGTGTTAGTTCATATGTGCCATATAGATAACATTGTGCTCACACCTGTGGCATTACCTAGGAGTCAACATTAATTGGCTAAAATGCATTAATGTCAAAAGAACTGAAATAAGGGGGCAGTCTGCAGAGATTTAGATACAAGGTAATCACAGAGGTAAAAAGTGTATGCAAAACCAGGGAATGGGTAAGAAAGGGATTATCTATCTTTTTAAACAATAAAAATTCTAGAGTAGACTGACCCTTTAAATACATTCTAACAAGGCTTCTTGCATGGTAATTTCTAAAATTTACATTGAGAATAAGAGATACTTTAAAGAAGTTTGCTTCACTACCATATTAACATAAGCTATAGCAAATCATTTGACTAGGTGTAATATTATACCATTTCATTTGTTATTTGCTGGTTGGCTGCCATTTTTACTCACCTGTTTCTCTCCTCGCATGCTGCAGAGTGTTTAACGCTGCTCATTACACCCAGGCCAAACTGGAGAACATCAGTGAGAAACAGTTTGCTGTCCCAGAATTATGATGTCATCACTTACTATTTAAAGTGCCTCAGTTCAGTCTGCCTTTGCCCTTGCGTTTTCTCTGACTTATCTGTGAGTTCCTGATTCCATGTATAACCTTGCTTGTTTGACGTCCCTCTCTGATTCCTGCTCCCTGGCTTGTTCCTGATTCCGCTGATCTTTGTGTTCCTGATCCCGGCAGCACTGTAACATTAAAGGGAAATTATACACTAGATTTTTCTTTGCATAAATGTTTTGGAGATGGTCTATTTATTTAGCCCATACAGTTTTTTGTTGGTTTTTTTTTGTTTTGTTTTTAAATGGATAGTTTTGCTTATTTCTAAATAGCATTGCTCTGATTTTCAGACTCCTAACCAAGCCCCAAAGTTTTAGGAGAATACCGACATATACCTACTCCAGCTTGCTTCTGTTTGTGTAAAGGGTCTTTTTATATGCAAAGGAAGGGGGAGGTGTCTGGTATTTCCCACTTGCAGTGGGTGTTCCAGTAACCTTTTAAACAGAGCTAAACTGGAAGCTTCTAAGTAAGTTTTTAAATGGTTTTATACAGGATTTTTATATCAGTTTCTGTGCATATTATTCTTTATAGTGGTGTCTATTATATGCAGTTATATGAAAATTGGTGTATACTGTCCCTTTAAGTATACAGTTATGGAGTACAAAAAAAAGAAGATGTTTACAAATTGTAAGTATACAGTTATCGAGTACCATAATCAGAAGACATTTATGTAAACCATAAGGGTAGAGGGACCTTTATTCACTGTAAGCGTTTAACCATCGTTACATAAAATGATCAACACGACAGGTGGACTTGTGAGATTACATTTTAAAGGAAGTACATGAAGAAGTCGAGGGAGAGGGAAACATGAATAGTAAAGACATAAAGTAAGTTGTTTTTAATGAACACTTGATGTTTTTGAGACAAGGCAAGTAGGACGGAGCGAGGAGTTCCATGTAAATAGGTACAGTTCAAGAAAAGTCTTACAGATGAGAGTGTGAGCAAGTAATAAGAGATGAAGAGAGAAGAAGGTATTGGGCAAAGCAGAGGGGTGGTTTGAGCAGCATTTGCCGACAAGGGCAGAGATTTAGAAGGGTGCCCTGTTGGTGGGGGCTTAATATATTGGGGTCAAAATTTGTAATTTTATTCTTGAAGCCAGTGGCAGTGTTGGCAAAGAGGTGAAGCTGATATGAAGTAATGCTTAAGGAAGATGATTCTGGCAGAGGCATTCATGATGGATTATAGTGGGGTCAGGCAATAGCTTGGGAGACCAGAGAAGACAGAAATTGCACTAGTCAAGGAGGGAAATAATAAGATAGGGGATAAGAATCTTTTTGTGTCTTGAGTAAGGAAATTACAAAAATTGTAGAAATGTTTTAAGGTAGAAGTGGCAGGAGCTAGCTAAGGAATTAATGTGGGGAGCAAAATAAAGTTCTGAGACAAGTGTGAACCTAAGGCAGTGGGCCTGAGGGATAGAGGTGATGACAGATAGAGTTGTCCACAGTAAGTGAAATTTGGGGAATGGGGAGATTTTTATAGGGAGGAAATGGAAGGAGTTCAGTTTTAGGGAGTTTCAACTTTGGGTAGTGAGAAGCCATCCAGGATGAGATATTAGCTATGCAGCTGGTGACACAAGTCAGAAGGGAAGAGGAAATGTCTGGTGTCACAAATACCCAAGGACTGAAGGTTCTGGAGCAGCAATGGATGGTCAATAGTGTTCAAGGTTGCAGAAAGGTCTACATATCATGCCCTGCCTATCTTACAAGTTCTGTTGCTGTATATTTTAGAAGCTCCTTTTTGCAAGACCTTATGTTGAATGCTTTGTACCTTTAAGAGGCAGCTTTTTTTTGTTACATTTCATTTCTCCATCTGTCAATCACATGTCTGTGGGAGTTCCATTCACTGCTGTAATGTCTGACTGACTAATTGGCTTCACCTGAATCCTTTTAAGGATTGTTCAGAGGCCTGTTCTTTATATTAGCATAGGCTAACATTATCTGTGCAACTGCCAAATTCTAATCTCTGTTATTTGGTTTTCTAGGAATCCCCTATTTTCAAAGTTTTGCATGTACCTGATTATTGTAAGTTTGCCTGCTCCAGTTCTAACTAATTCTCATCTGCTTCATGTGTTGGTGCACAAGCTATGCAAGCGTATATTTATTAGCTCTGCAACATATCACTCCCCTAATGAATTGCTGCACAAGGCACTTGTATCGCTCTGTATAAAGTGGATATCTATATGATTTTCAACTTGTCTCAACTCCCTATAAACTGCTGTATTATACTTTGCTGACTACTTCAGTTTGAACTGGATAAGTGGTAATAAGCAGCACCGGAGACTTTGTATGCACTTAAAAACTTCACTTTATTAAGGCAAATGGATCCTTTTACAAAGCGGTTGATGTGTGACAAACTGTGCCAAAAGAGTTGCACCCCATGAACCGTTGCTTACGCGTTTCAGCCCTTGTGGCCGTAATCGTAGCTGTGGTTCACAATCACCTGTACCTACTTATACACCTGTGCTTATACGTGATTGGATAAAAACAAACCTGAGGTGCAACCCTATGAATGGCTACAAAGTAAACATATACATCTTAGCCACATTGACAGTTTAAATTCAGTGCATTTACTTACTGTAATATTCATTTAAACAATAACCACACTTAAAATAAACTAACAATACAATTAATTCTGGCAATTCTGATAGATTATTGTGCATAGGAATCAACAAGCAATGACTATTATAATTTAATAACCCTTGTGGGTCCGCTGCTGCTTATCTTATCGTTCTAAAGGGCACTCATTTACTGAACTAAGAGATGATTTATAGAAATCATATTACAATTGTAGATACAAGGCTTAATGTAATAATCTAGGTCTTGTTCTCTCATAGTAATAACTCTCTTTAAACGAAGAAGTTAGGGGGCCCACTTAGGATAAGCTCATTACAATACACAAATTCATTCCATGACTTGTACAACTACCTTTCTATCAACAGACTATGTGTCACCTATTAAAGGGTTATTACCTACGGATTATGTTGGGATAGTAAAATACACTGTCTTAATAACGGTTAACCCGTCCTTAGTAATTGTACTACGATGGGTTCAGGTTATTTCTAATATCAGAAGATAAAGAGAAAGGAAAGAAAAGAAATATATACAATAATGATTGTAATATGATCAGTCTTTCACTTGCATACTATTCCCAATAATTGAGTGAAACATAGTCTGTTGATAGAAAGGTAGTTGTACAAGTCATGGAATGAATTTGTGTATTGTAATGAGCTTATCCTAAGTGGGCCCCCTAACTTCTTCGTTTAAAGAGAGTTATTACTATGAGAGAACAAGACCTAGATTATTACATTAAGCCTTGTATCTACAATTGTAATATGATTTCTATAAATCATCTCTTAGTTCAGTAAATGAGTGCCCTTTAGAACGATAAGATAAGCAGCAGCGGACCCACAAGGGTTAATAAATTATAATAGTCATTGCTTGTTGATTCCTATGCACAATAATCTATCAGAATTGCCAGAATTAATTGTATTGTTAGTTTATTTTAAGTGTGGTTATTGTTTAAATGAATATTACAGTAAGTAAATGCACTGAATTTAAACTGTCAATGTGGCTAAGATGTATATGTTTACTTTGTAGCCATTCATAGGGTTGCACCTCAGGTTTGTTTTTATCCAATCACGTATAAGCACAGGTGTATAAGTAGGTACAGGTGATTGTGAACCACAGCTACGATTACGGCCACAAGGGCTGAAACGCGTAAGCAACGGTTCATGGGGTGCAACTCTTTTGGCACAGTTTGTCACACATCAACCGCTTTGTAAAAGGATCCATTTGCCTTAATAAAGTGAAGTTTTTAAGTGCATACAAAGTCTCCGGTGCTGCTTATTACCACTTATCCAGTTGATTCTGAAATCGAGCAAGCACGGAAGATTCCAAGGCACTACGGAACCTAGTGCACGCATTCACCACAGACCTACTAGCGTAGTGGGAGTATCCCAGAGAAAGGGATCGGCCAGCTGTCGGGAGCTAGCAGGTGACGTCAGACGCCGAGTGAGGAGCGGTGCAGTGAGGAGCGGGCCTAGGAGGGGAGAGATAACACAGCACAGGGAGCAAGTCTTGTGAAGAGAAGGACACTTCACCAGTGGAGAGACACTCCTTTGATTGAGGGTACCCCTGTGGACGGGCCGCTCCCAAATACCGCATGACTTTGAAGCAGACACGGTACCGACAAGAAGCCGGGTGAGTCAGCAGATGCTATGCTGTTCTGAAATTTCATCACTGAACAACTACAGTTTGACACATTTACCAACTCCATTTAACTTTGGCATCTGATGAGGTGGACTTTTGTTATCTAGTGCTAACACACAAGTGACTATTTATTTATATACTTCAGTTTGAACTCTAATACTTACAGGCCTCTAGTTATCAACGTTTCTACTTACCTGCCATCGCCGGCCCCAATACGCTCGCCTAAGCTCGCCTCACATCGCCGCCGCAGACCTGAATACTTGCCAAAGTTATCAAAAAAGCTTTCAAAAAGGAGGAAGAGGAGGAGCTTGCACGCAAGCCTCTGTGCAAGCAGTAGATTCTGGCCCCCTGCAGCTCTCCTAAGTGGCGGTTTGATCGCGCCAGGATTCCCTATCGTTTAGAAGGGAGAACTCAGCTGCAGTCACCCCTGAGGATCGAGGTGATTCCCCCCATAGCGCAATCAACATTGGCGCTAGTAAGAACTTTATGCCCGGAGCCTGGAGCAAAGGCCGCTCAGCCAGGCTCCCCTTATGGTCGTGGAGCTTCCACAATCTCCCGCTCTGTAACACGCACCCTCCCCCGCCAGTCCCTGGAAGACTTGTGCCGGGTGCTCGTCACTCACCTCGCTTACTTAGCTTGGGCTCGCTGAAGCTGTCAAACACATCCCACCATTAGACGCTGCCCGCCTGCACGCTTGTTTGCGCTCCCCGCCCACCGGTGCTGCGTGCGGGGAGTAGCTTGACCAAGGTATCCACGGAGAGACAACTGACCTGAACGGCGGCTGTTTCCCTTTTTTATTTTTGCATTTGATTTACCTCCCCACCGATGTTGCGAGGAGGAATCGAGTTTGGAAAGTGCCAACTTCAGGAATTCGAGAAACCCACTCCTGTTTATTTGCTAAGGCTACGGCGGCGGTGAGGACCTGCTGAGTCGGAGGCTAACTAGTAAAGCATAGCCGTTAGCTCTCTCTACAAAGCCCCATCAGAGAAAGGTTGGATCCCAAGACGACATCGCATCAAAGGGGTGAGTGCGAGTTACCCGTTTAATTTACCGTAGAGGGGGGAGAGGAGTTGCAGACGGGGAAGAGGAAAAGGAGAGGAAGAGGTTGAGGAAACTTGAAAGCATAAGAGACTGTAATCTAATCTAAAGAAGAAAATAAAGCCTGATGCTAGCTGAATGTTTTCCCTGATAAATCAATTTTTTATGCAAAATGTTAGCTGGCAAATATTAACAGATCTCTACAAATTTTGTATGGGGATCTCTTAGCTAAATAATCTTGCAAGGACCAAACGAAGAGGTCTCAAGACTAATCCATTAAGGGAAGGAAGTTATCGTTTGATATAATAAAAAGCTGAACAATATTATACGAACTGACTTAGAGTTTCTCACTGTATTTATTTTGTGATTTTTTTTTTCTACAAACATTTAAGATTTGTTATGTGTATGTTAATTTTCTGTAAAATGGTTTGCTACATAGTTAGCTAATTACTCATTGGTTCAGCAGGAGAGGAGAGGGAATAGGGACCTCAGAGGGTCTACGAATTAAGCAGAGGTATCTACAGGGAACTCCTGTGTAATCACCCCCTGACAGGGGAAAGGGTTAAAATTTAATCTGGGGTTGCTAGAGTTTTCCCTCAATACATGCAATTAAAACATTCATAAAAAAAAAACACTTGAGATAAGGTCATATTCATTCTCAAGACAAATCTGGTCCTTCCAGAGAGGTAACCCCTAATTTTCTCATAGCTTCTCTTAGGAGAGGGTTAAAGTAACTTATCGTAATTTACTCTTTTTTTCCTTAAACAAGGGAGGATCACTGCTTTAACCACACCTAGTAAATTTGATTAGTAATTTTTTGAAGGCTGGGGCACATATACCTTACATTGAATGTGCAGCTATGTCATTGTTTAACATTATTATATTCATTGATGGTTTTGTGGCATTTTGAGTTTTGAGAAGGGGTCCATATTGCTCAATTTCTGCGCCGCTAAATTTTCTTATTCTAATCGCCATTCCTGGTCTTCTGGGTTTTTTCCCCCCTCTTTTTTTTTTTTTCCCCTCCCCCCAATCACACGCAATCACTACCCCAATATACCCTCCACACTTCAGCCACACAATCACTCACGGCTAATTCCCCTCACCCCACTCCCCTACCACAATCCACTCCTTTGTTCTCCCCCCCCCCTTTTTTTTTTTTTCTCCATCTCACACCCCCCTCCCCCCACACTCACATCACCTCCCAATTGGGCTTTCAGCCCTCTTACATGAGGCACTCGACTTTCTTTTTTTCTCTCGTTTTTCTTTCACTTAATGGATAAATTTGTCACTCCTAAACACAATCTAGGCATGACGACCAAAAATAAGGACAGCAGAAATAAGAATTTCGCAGAAGCTCTAGTCGAGAATAGCAGCGAAAGTACTCCCTCGAAGACTCATAAAGTCACAGCAACGCAAGACAACCAAGACTTGGTAGCCAGCATCTTAGAAGCCATTTCCCCAAAATTTGAATCACTAAGGCCTAGATTTGGAGTTCGGCGGTAGCCGTCAAAACCAGCGTTAGAGGCTCCTAACGCTGGTTTTGGCCGCCCGCTGGTATTTGGAGTCAGTGATTAAAGGGTCTAACGCTCACTTTTCAGCCGCGACTTTTCCATACCGCAGATCCCCCTACGCCATTTGCGTAGCCTATCTTTTCAATGGGATCTTTCTAACGCCGGTATTTAGAGTCGTTTCTGCAGTGAGCGTTAGAGCTCTAACGACAAAACTCCAGCCGCCTGAAAATAGCAGGAGTTAAGAGCTTTCTGGCTAACGCCGGTTCATAAAGCTCTTAACTACTGTACCCTAAAGTACACTAACACCCATAAACTACCTATGTACCCCTAAACCGAGCTCCCCCCACATCGCCGCCACTCAATTAAAAATTTTAACCCCTAATCTGCCGACCGCCACCTACGTTATACTTATGAACCCCTAATCTGCTGCCCCTAACCCCGCCGACCCCTGTATTACATTTATTAACCCCTAACCTGCCCCCCACAACGTCGCCGACAGCTACTTAAAATAATTAACCCCTAATCTTCCGACCGCAAAGCGCCGCCACCTACGTTATCCCTATGTACCCCTAATCTGCTGCCCCTAACACCGCCGACTCCTATATTATATTTATTAACCCCTAATCTGCCCCCCTCAACGTCGCCGACACCTGCCTACACTTATTAACTCCTAATCTGCCGAGCGGACCTGAGCGCTACTATAATAAAGTTATTAACCCCTAATCCGCCTCACTAACCCTATAATAAATAGTATTAACCCCTAATCTGCCCTCCCTAACATCGCTGACACCTACCTTCAATTATTAACCCCTAATCTTCCGATCGGAGCTCACCGCTATTCTAATAAATGTATTAACCCCTAAAGCTAAGTCTAACCCTAACACTAACACCCCCCTAACTTAAATATAATTTACATCTAACGAAATAAATTAACTCTTATTAAATAAATTAATCCTATTTAAAGCTAAATACTTACCTGTAAAATAAACCCTAATATAGCTACAATATAAATTATAATTATATTATAGCTATTTTAGGATTAATATTTATTTTACAGGCAACTTGGTATTTATTTTAACCAGGTACAATAGCTATTAAATAGTTAAGAACTATTTAATAGTTACCTAGTTAAAATAATTACAAATTTACCTGTAAAATAAATCCTAACCTAAGATATAATTAAACCTAACACTACCCTATCAATAAAATAATTAAATAAACTACCTACAATTACCTACAATTAACCTAACACTACACTATCAATAAATTAATTAAACACAATTGCTACAAATAAATACAATTAAATAAACTAGCTAAAGTACAAAAAATAAAAAAGAACTAAGTTACAGAAAATAAAAAAATATTTACAAACATAAGAAAAATATTACAACAATTTTAAACTAATTACACCTACTCTAAGCCCCCTAATAAAATAACAAAGCCCCCCAAAATAAAAAATTCCCTACCCTATTCTAAATTAAAAAAGTTACAAGCTCTTTTACCTTACCAGCCCTGAACAGGGCCCTTTGCGGGGCATGCCCCAAGAAGTTCAGCTCTTTTGCCTGTAAAAAAAAACATACAATACCCCCCCCCCAACATTACAACCCACCACCCACATACCCCTAATCTAACCCAAACCCCCCTTAAATAAACCTAACACTAATCCCCTGAAGATCTTCCTACCTTGTCTTCACCATCCAGGTATCACCGATCCGTCCTGGCTCCAAGATCTTCATCCAACCCAAGCGGGGGTTGGCGATCCATAATCCGGTGCTGAAGAGGTCCAGAAGAGGCTCCAAAGTCTTCCTCCTATCCGGCAAGAAGAGGATATCCGGACTGGCAAACATCTTCTCCAAGCGGCATCTTCGATCTTCTTCCATCCGGTGCGGAGCGGGTCCATCTTGAAGCAGGCGACGCGGATCCATCCTCTTCTTCCGATGTCTCCCGACTAATGACGGTTCCTTTAAGGGACGTCATCCAAGATGGCGTCCCTCGAATTCCGATTGGCTGATAGGATTCTATCAGCCAATCAGAATTAAGGTAGGAATTTTCTGATTGGCTGATGGAATCAGCCAATCAGAATCTAGTTCAATCCGATTGGCCGATCCAATCAGCCAATCAGATTGAGCTCGCATTCTATTGGCTGATCGGAACAGCCAATAGAATGCGAGCTCAATCTGATTGGCTGATTGGATCAGCCAATCGGATTGAACTTGATTCTGATTGGCTGATTCCATCAGCCAATCAGAAAATTCCTACCTTAATTCCGATTGGCTGATAGAATCCTATCAGCCAATCGGAATTCGAGGGACGCCATCTTGGATGACGTCCCTTAAAGGAACCGTCATTTGTCGTTCAGTCGTCGGTCCGGATGGATGTTCCGCGCTGGAGGTCTTCAGAATCCTGCCGCTTCGCTCTGGATGGAAGACCATAGAAGATGCCGCCTGGATGATGACTTCAATCGGATGGAAGGTCCTCTTCTGCCCCGCTTGGATGAAGACTTTGACCGGATCATGGACCTCTTCAGCCCCCCGCTTGGGCTTGGATCAGGACATCGTAGGAGCTCTTCAGGACGGATCGGTGAACCTGGATGGTGAAGACAAGGTAGGAAGATCTTCAGGGGCTTAGTGTTAGGTTTATTTAAGGGGGGTTTGGGTTAGATTAGGGGTATGTGGGTGGTGGGTTGTAATGTTGGGGGGGGGGTATTGTATGTTTTTTTTTACAGGCAAAAGAGCTAAACTTCTTGGGGCATGCCCCGCAAAGGGCCCTGTTCAGGGCTGGTAAGCTAAAAGAGCTTGTAACTTTTTTAATTTAGAATAGGGTAGGGAATTTTTTATTTTGGGGGGCTTTGTTATTTTATTAGGGGGCTTAGAGTAGGTGTAATTAGTTTAAAATTGTTGTAATATTTTTCTTATGTTTGTAAATATTTTTTTATTTTTTGTAACTTAGTTCTTTTTTATTTTTTGTACTTTAGATAGTTTATTTAATTGTATTTATTTGTAGCAATTGTGTTTAATTAATTTATTGATAGTGTAGTGTTAGGTTAATTGTAGATAATTGTAGGTAATTTATTTAATTATTTTATTGATAGGGTAGTGTTAGGTTTATTTGTAACTTAGGTTAGGATTTATTTTACAGGTAAATTTGTTATTATTTTAACTATTTTAGCTATTAAATAGTTCTTAACTATTTAATAGCTATTGTACCTGGTTAAAATAAATACAAAGTTACCTGTAAAATAAATATAAATCCTAAAATAGCTATAATATAATTATAATTTATATTGTAGCTATATTAGGATTTATTTTACAGGTAAGTATTTAGCTTTAAATAGGAATAATTTATTTAATAAGAGTTAATTTATTTTGTAAGATGTAAATTATATTTAACTTAGGGGGGTGTTAGTGTTAGGGTTAGACTTAGCTTTAGGGGTTAATACATTTATTAGAATAGCGGTGAGCTCCGGTCGGAAGATTAGGGGTTAATAATTGAAGGTAGGTGTCGGCGATGTTAGGGAGGGCAGATTAGGGGTTAATACTATTTATGATAGGGTTAGTGAGGCGGATTAGGGGTTAATAACTTTATTATAGTAGCGCTCAGGTCCGCTCGGCAGATTAGGGGTTAATAATTGTAGGTAGGTGTCGGCGACGTTGTGGGGGGCAGATTAGGGGTTAATAAATATAACATAGGGGTCGGCGATGTTAGGGCAGCAGATTAGGGGTACATAGGGATAACGTAGGTTGCGGCGGTTTACGGAGCGGCAGATTAGGGGTTAAAAGTGTAATGCAGGGGTCAGCGATAGCGGGGGCGGCAGATTAGGGGTTAATAAGTGTAAGGCTAGGGGTGTTTAGACTCGGGGTACATGTTAGAGTGTTAGGTGCAGACGTAGGAAGTGTTTCCCCATAGGAAACAATGGGGCTGCGTTAGGAGCTGAACGCTGCTTTTTTGTAGGTGTTAGGTTTTTTTTCAGCTCAAACAGCCCCATTGTTTCCTATGGGAGAATCGTGCACGAGCACGTTTTTGATGCCGGCCGCGTCCGTAAGCAACTCTGGTATCGAGAGTTGCATTTGCGGTACAAATGCTCTACGCTCCTTTTTTGGAGCCTAACGCAGCATTTGTTTGAACTCTCGATACCAGAGTTAAATTTATGGTGCGGCCAGAAAAAAGCCCGCGGAGCGTTAACAGCCCTTTTACCACCGAACTCCAAATCTAGGCCATAGGAAAGAAATTAAACAAGACTTATCATCCCTCACAACAGAAATCAGACAATTCTCTGTAAGAATACAAGAGGTTGAGCAACGTGTCTCCGACATTGAAGACTCAACAAACACATACTTACCCATGATAGAAAACAATCAAAGTGAGATCATAAAACTCCAAGCAAAGTTAGACGACCTGGAGAACAGGTCTAGGAGAAATAATCTTAGGATTATTGGAGTTCCTGATCCCTCTATGTCAGAAGATCTCCAGAACTTCATGACTAAAATTTTACCTTCTTTGTTAAAAATTCCCCCAAACTCTTCACCTTTCATAATTGAAAGAGTCCATCGCTTAGGGAGAGCCTCAGACAATGCACTCAACACTAGTAGACCTAGACCAATCATATCAAGATTTCTAAACTTTCAAGACAAGGAACTATACTTACATCACTATCGGAAAAACCAACCAATTATGTATGAAGGTAACAGGATACTCCTCTTCCAGGACTTCTCAATAGAGACCTCCAGGAAGAGGAGAGAATTCACCCCGCTATGTGGGAAACTGATTAAGGAAGGCTGGCAGGCAACTGTTGTCTATCCTGCTAGACTTAAGATAAAACGCAAAGAACACATTTTCTTCTTTGATTCAATGGAAGAAGCAGTGAAAAAGTTAGAGGAATATGGTTTTAAACATTAATAAGGATAGTCCTCGACTTGATTGTTATATAGTTTATAATGTCCATGGGTCTCTCTTCTCTTGGTATAGTAACTTATAAGCAAGATTCCCTTCTCCTTTCGTTTTTCCTATCTCTTTTTTCCCCACACCTTTTTTTTTTTTTTTTTTTTTTTTCTTCTTCTTTTCTCTCCTCTCTCTCTCTATGCCTCCCGAACCGCTAGTTTTTATCCTATTACTTACCTGTGGGTGATTCTTTTTTGCTTTGAGATGTTAGGATCTGTGGCTCATCCCAGAAATAGAATGATATGTTAAAAATCACATCATGGAACGTAGGGGGCATAACCTCACCGGTAAAACAAAAGACCATTCTATCGCATTTACAGAAATTACTAGCACTATTGCAAGAGACACACTTAAACACTGAGGAGTCCATAAAACTAAAGCAGTCCTGGGTAGCAGAAGCTCTGGTTGCCCCATCACCAGATAGGAAAAAAGGAGTTGCGATCCTTCTAGGGAAAAGCTTAGTTTACGAAAAATTGCTCACCATTATAGACCCTTGCAGCAGATTTCTGATTCTAAAGTTAATATCTCAGGGCCTGATATATACCATTTGTAATCTCTACGCACCGAATATTATCGATTATCATTTTTGGGATACTCTTCAGGCACAACTTTTACAAGTTAGCGAGGGCCATTTAGTCATAGCGGGGGATTTTAATATGGCCCCATGTTTTTCCCTGGACAGGTACAGATATAAAGGAGCAATTAGGAAAACAAAAAAAGATAACCTTGAAATGAAACTATTTAACAATATACAGCACACATTAGCAGTAAAAGATATTTGGAGGACACAGAATCCCCAGGTTAAGGCTTATACATGTCACTCGAGAGCGACTAAGAGTCTCTCCAGAATTGACCTGATGTTAATAAACAATAGCTGCCTCCAAACAGGTCCAAAAGCCACTATAGCAGAAATTTGTATCTCGGATCACGCCCCAATAATGTTAGACATCCCACTCAATCGTAAAAATTCTATGGGTTCACGTTTTTTTTACCCCAAACATCTAAATAACAACATAGACTTTCGAGAATGGTTAAAACTTAGGTTAGAGGAATTTTTCAGATTGAACATAGGCTCAGTCTCTAGCCCTGCGATCCTTTGGGAGACCGCAAAAGCGGTGATAAGGGGGGATATCATAGCACACACAGCAAAACTACATCGACAATCCAAACTGAAGGAAACTCAATTATTTTTCTCAGTAACAACTGCATATGATAGATATTTAAATTCTCCAACTAGGGGTAAATGGGACGAATATATAAAAGCAAAGAAGGAACGACACGCTTATCTTACTACACAAACAATATATTCTGATTTAAAATACCAATCAAATTTGTATAAATTTGGGAACAAAGCTGGTAAAATGCTCTCAAAACTTGTAAAAAATGCCAAACAATCTAATATAATTCAGAGTCTTCAAATCGAAGAGAGCACATTAACCTCAACAGAAGAAATTCTAGACTCATTTCTCCAGTACTATAAACATATCTATGCACCATCAACCACGGACAAGGTAGCGCAAGAAAGATTCTGGGACAATCTTCCCATAATAAAAGGCGAAACGGACTTTTTATCCAACTTAAACACCCCAATTACAGAAACAGAAGTATCGCAGTCGATTTATGAGTTAAAATTAGAAAAAACACCAGGTCCAGACGCAATCCCTAACGAATTTTATAAAAGCATGAATGAATTAATTACCCCTCATCTCACAACTATGTTCAATTATTTTTATCAAGAAAACACTCAGATCCCTCCCAATTTCTTAGAATCACACACCATTTTCATCTTAAAACCTGGGAAGAACCCACAAAAAAGAGAATCATATAGGCCCAACGCACTGCTTAACTCTGATTACAAAATATTTACATCAATTTTAGCCAGGAGACTGCAGAAAGGTTTACCTGAAATCATACATAACGATCAAGCCGGATATTGAATATTTTAAAAACTCTGAAGATAACTTTCACACTTCATATCCAGATGCAGCAGTAATTGCAATAGATGCCGAAAAGGCTTTCGATAGCATAAATCACCAACATTTACTTGACACATTAACTAGATACGGATTTTCAAATAATTTTCTCACCCTAGTCAAAAACCTTTGTACGCAAACATCTACAAGCTTGATTGTACATGGTCAGATTACAGGCAAAATCAAGCTAGAAAAAGGCACCAGACAAGGGTGTCCATTATCACCTTTGCTCTTTGATTTAGCAATCGAACCTTTAGCAACAAAAATTAGGCAAAATCTGGAAGGTATCTCAATTGGTATTAAAGAGGCTAAAGTAGCCCTATATGCAGATGATCTTTTGGTGTACTTAGCAAATACCAATGAGAATATTCCAATATTGCTAAATATAATTGAGACCTTTGGTCTTTTCTCTGGCTACAAAATGAATAGCACTAAATCAGAATTATTATGGCTAAGGAGAAAAAATAATTCGCTAACCGACAACTCTTTTAAAACAGTCTCTAAATCATTTAGATATCTTGGGGTCATTATATCAGCGGACCCGCGGGAATGGTATACATTAAATTTTACTCCCACTTTACAGCTAATAATACAACAGATGTGGAGCTGGCAAAATCTCCCCTTATCAATAGCAGGACGAATAGCACTGTTTAAAATGGTGTTATTGCCCAAAATAGGGTATCTATTTCAAAATCTCCCTTTACTCTTAAAAGCATATGATATCAATAAGTTTTACACAGCCCTCCGTCACTTTATATGGCAAGCCAAAAAAACAAGAATCTCATTGAAGAGATTAACACTTCCCAAGCAAAAAGGTGGAATGACCCTACCAGATCTCCAGATATACAATCTAGTCTTTCTGGGTCGCATAGCGACAGACTGGCTAGCTAGATCAAATCACTTTACTGATTACGATTTAGATCAAAGTCTGACAAATCCGTTATCCCCAGTCTCACTTTTACATACTCCTCCGCAAAAAGTACCCAAACGAATAAAAGCCCTGAAGACTATACACACGATAATAGTAGCTTGGAGGAAAATAGGGGCTCATATCCAGGTAAATACTCAAATCCCAGTCTACCAAACCTTTTTAGGGAACCCTGAATTTCAGGAGGGAACACAAGATAAAATCTTATTGGGTTGGCACAATCAAGGATTAACTAAGATCTCGCAGTTTTTTAAACAAGAGTCAGGTACCATCAAATCATTCGAAGAATTAAAATTGGAATTTAAGGTTAAAAATCAGGAATTTTTTATGTATCTTCAAACCAGGCATTATGCGTGGCAATTAATTAATAAACACAGGTGGAAGTGGAAATGGGATAAGCTAGAAAATTGGGTATCACTAAACAGAGCAGGACTCTTTTCAATAACTACATGGTATAATCTTTTAGTTTCCCATAAAGGAAATGACAATCTAACAAGATTAGCGCAGAATTGGGAAAATCAGGTTAATATAAATGATGGATTGCAGATCGCTAGGTCAATTCAATTAGCAATGGAAACAACCCTGTCCGAGACCTGGAGAGAGTCACATTTAAAACTATTATACCAAACATATTACACTCCCGAGAGGGGCTACAGATGGTATAATCTGAATTTCAATAAATGTCCCAAGTGTAGTCTCCAAGCCGCAAATCTAGATCATATGGTATGGGACTGTCCAAAAATCTCACAACTATGGTATAAAATAGAGTATTGGATAAATAAAACTTTGAAAATTACCCCATATAAGTTATTAAAGACCCATGTCATTGTTCTGGTTGACAGGAATGGCGGGTTTACAGATTTTAAAATTGTGAACCTGATAATTCTAGCAACCAGAAACTTAATATTTAAGAACTGGAAAAGTATAATAGTACCTTCAATTACAGAAATTAAAAACTATCTCAGAAAACAATACTTAATCGAACAGAAAGCCACAGTAGTACATTCAGAAAGAGAATTGAGAGCTCTCCTTGATAAATGGGCAAAATTTATCAAGATCTTTTCACCTGCCGAAGTCCAATACTTAATATTCCCCTTCAGAAACACTGAGTTGGTTTTATTGGGAAACTGGTGAGGGAGGCGGGAGGAGAGAGGGTGTAGAGATAGGAGATAGTCTTTTTTCCTTTTTTTTTTTTTCTCTTTCTTTCCTCTCTTCTTTCTTTCTTTTTTCCTTTTCCCCCGTGTCAGGTTACCTTCCCTGTTTGGTCATATTGCGAGTTACATATGACCAACCTGAACTAGTTTGTACATCATTTTAAATTAAATTTTCTTTTTCCTTGTATAAGAGATATATTAAGTTTTAGATCTTCTGATTGTCAGGTTCAATCTCCGTAGTGTGATTATTGTTAATTTGATAAAAGGAGGTTAGCATAGTTATTTCTATTGTACTAGATTAGAAAGCATGCGTTCAATGTCTTTTTCTTGTGAAACTGAAACAATATTGCTTTATTCTTTATTCTTGATTTTTTTTTCTCTGTATTATGCTAAAATAACCTCAATAAAAAAGTTATTGAAAAAAAAAAAAAAAAAGCTTTCAAAAAGCCGCGCACCAAGTACGGGGCGATGACTGTGATAGTTATCACTCATCCAATCTCGCTGCTCTTTGGCTTTTCTACAGCTTTATTGATAAACTGTAACTAAGCACCCACACTAAACTACACTGTTCTACCCCCTATACCAGCGCCCCCGTAGCCCCCGCAACTAAATAAAGTTATTAACCCCTAAACCGCCGCTCCTAGACCCTGCCGCAACTATAATAAATATATTAACCCCTAAACCGCCGCCCCTGAGCCCACCGCCACTCTAATAAACTGATTAACCCCTAATCCACAGCTCCCGGACCCCGCCGCCACCTACATAATACCTATTAACCCCTATCCTGCCCCCCTATACCGCCGCCACCTATAATACATTTATTAACCCCTATCCTGCCCCCCTATACTGCCGCAACCTATAATAAAATTATTAACCCCTAAACCTAAGCCTAAGCCTAACCCTAACCCTAACTTAAATATTAATTAAATAAATCTAAATAAATATTACTCTTATTAAATTAGTTATTCCTATTTAAAACTAAATACTTACCTATAAAATAAACTCTAAGATAGCTACAATGTAATTAATAATTACATTGTAGCTATTTTAGGGTTTATATTTATTTTACAGGTAACTTTGTATTTATTTTAACTAGGTAGAATAGTTATTAAATAGTTATTAACTATTTAATAACTACCTAGCAAAAAGAAATACAAAATTACCTGTAAAATAAATCCTAACTTAAATTACCATTAAACCTAACACTACACTATCATTAAATAAATTAAATTAATTATCTACAAATACCTACAATTAAATACAATTAAATAAACTAACTAAAGTACAAAAAATAAAAAAAACTAAGTTACCAAAAATAAAAAAATATTACAAGATTTTTAAGCTAATTACACCTAATCTACGCCCCCTAATAAAATTACAAAGCCCACCAAAATAAAAAAATGACCCACCCTACTCTAAATTATGAAAGTTAACAGCTCTATTACCTTACCAGCCCTTAAAAGGGCCTTTTGCGGGGCATGCCCCAAAGTATTCAGCTCTTTTGCATGTTAAAAAAAATACATACCCCCCCAACATTAAAACCCATCACCCACATACCCCTACTCTAACCCATCCAATCCCCCCTTTAAAAAACCTAACACTCCCCCCTGAAGATCATCCTACCTTTAGCCGTCTTCAGCCAGCCAACCACCGATGGAACAGAAGAGGACATCTGCAGCGGCCGAAGTCTTCATTCAAGGGGCGCTGAAGAGGTCTTCCATCCGATAGAAGTCTTCATCCAGGCGGCGTCTTCAATCTTCATCCATCCGGAGCGGAGCCATCTTCAAAGCAGCCGAAGCGGAGCCATCTTCATCCACCGACTCCTATCAGCCAATCGGAATTAATGTAGGAAAAATCTGATTGGCTGATCCAATCAGCCAATCAGATTCAAGTTCAATCCGATTGGCTGATCCAAACAGCCAATCAGATTGAGCTCGCATTCTATTGGCTGTTCCACCATTCTATTGGTGGTTGGATCAGCCAATCAGATTTTTCCTACCTTAATTCCGATTGGCTGATAGAATCCTATCAGCCAATTGGAATTCGAGGGACGCCATCTTGGATGACGTCACTTAAAGGAATATTCATTTAGTGAGTAGGCATCGATGGATGAAGATGGCTCCGCGTCGGCTGCTTTGAAGATGGCTCCGCTCCGGATGGAAGAAGATTGAAGACGCCGCCTGGATGAAGACTTCTATCGGATGGAAGACCTCTTCCGCGCCCCTTGGATGAACACTTCTATCGAATGGAAGACCTCTTCAGCACCCCTTGGATGATGACTTCGGCCGCTGCGGATGTCCTCTTCTGTTCCATCGGTGGTTGGCTGGCTGAAGACGGCTAAAGGTAGGATGATCTTCAGGGGGGTAGTGTTAGGTTTATTTAAGGGGGGTTTGGGTTAGAGTAGGGGTATGTGGGTGGTGGGTTTTAATGTTGGGGGGGTTGTATTTTTTTAACATGCAAAAGAGCTGAATACTTTGGGGCATGCCCCGCAAAAGGCCCTTTTAAGGGCTGGTAAGGTAATAGAGCTGTTAACTTTCGTAATTTAGAATAGTGTAGGGCATTTTTTTTATATTGGGGGGCTTTGTTATTTTATTAGGGGGCTTAGATTAGGTGTAATTAGCTTAAAAATCTTGTAATATTTTTTATTTTTTGTAACTTAGTTTTTTTTATTATTTGTACTTTATTTAGTTTATTTAATTGTATTTAATTGTAGGTATTTGTAGTTAATTAATTTAAAGGGACATGAAACCCAAATTTTTTCTTTCATGATTTAGAAAGAACATACAATTATAAAAACTTTCTAATTTACTTCTATTATCTATTTTGCTTCATTCTCTTGATATTCTTTGCTTAAAAGCATATCTAGATCCAAACAGCCAATCAGATTGAGCTCGCATTCTATTGGCTGTTCCACCATTCTATTGGTGGTTGGATCAGCCAATCAGATTTTTCCTACCTTAATTCCGATTGGCTGATAGAATCCTATCAGCCAATTGGAATTCGAGGGACGCCATCTTGGATGACGTCACTTAAAGGAATATTCATTTAGTGAGTAGGCATCGATGGATGAAGATGGCTCCGCGTCGGCTGCTTTGAAGATGGCTCCGCTCCGGATGGAAGAAGATTGAAGACGCCGCCTGGATGAAGACTTCTATCGGATGGAAGACCTCTTCCGCGCCCCTTGGATGAACACTTCTATCGAATGGAAGACCTCTTCAGCACCCCTTGGATGATGACTTCGGCCGCTGCGGATGTCCTCTTCTGTTCCATCGGTGGTTGGCTGGCTGAAGACGGCTAAAGGTAGGATGATCTTCAGGGGGGTAGTGTTAGGTTTATTTAAGGGGGGTTTGGGTTAGAGTAGGGGTATGTGGGTGGTGGGTTTTAATGTTGGGGGGGTTGTATTTTTTTAACATGCAAAAGAGCTGAATACTTTGGGGCATGCCCCGCAAAAGGCCCTTTTAAGGGCTGGTAAGGTAATAGAGCTGTTAACTTTCGTAATTTAGAATAGTGTAGGGCATTTTTTTTATATTGGGGGGCTTTGTTATTTTATTAGGGGGCTTAGATTAGGTGTAATTAGCTTAAAAATCTTGTAATATTTTTTATTTTTTGTAACTTAGTTTTTTTTATTATTTGTACTTTATTTAGTTTATTTAATTGTATTTAATTGTAGGTATTTGTAGTTAATTAATTTAAAGGGACATGAAACCCAAATTTTTTCTTTCATGATTTAGAAAGAACATACAATTATAAAAACTTTCTAATTTACTTCTATTATCTATTTTGCTTCATTCTCTTGATATTCTTTGCTTAAAAGCATATCTAGATATGCTTAGTAGCTGTTGATTGGTAGCTGCACATAGATGCCTCCTGTGATTGGTTCACAGTGTGCATTGCTATTTCTTCTTTAATGTATATCTAAAGAATGAAGCAAATTAGGTAATATAAATAAATTGGAATGTTGTTTAAAATTGTATTCTCTATAGTAATCATGAAAGAAAATGTTTGGTTATAGTGTCCCTTTAATTTATTTAATGATAGTGTAGTGTTAGGTTTAATTGTAACTTAGGTTAGGATTTATTTTACAGGTAATTTTGTATTTCTTTTAGCTAGGTAGTTATTAAATAGTTAATAACTATTTAATAACTATTCTACCTAGTTAAAATAAATACAAAGTTACCTGTAAAATAAATATAAATCCTAAGATAGCTACAATGTGATTATTAATTACATTGTAGCTATCTTAGGGTTTATTTTACAGGTAAGTATTTATTTTTAAATAGGAATAATTTATTTAATGATAGTGTAGTGTTAGGTGTAATTGTAACTTAGGTTAGTTTTTATTTTACAGGTAAATGTGTCTTTATTTTAACTAAGTAGCTATTAAATAGTTAATAACTATTTAATAGCTATTGTGCCTAGTTAAAATAAATTGAAATTTTCCTGTAAAATAAAAATAAATCCTAAAATAGCTACAATATAATTATTAGTTATATTGTAGCTACATTAGGGTTTATTTTATAGGTAAGTATTTTGTTTTAAATAGGATTAATTTAGTTAATAATAGTAATTTTATTTAGATTTATTAAAATAATATTTAAGTTAGGGTTAGACTTAGGTTTAGGGGTTAATTAGTTTAATATAGATGGCGGCGGTATAGGGGGGACAGATTAGGGGTTAATAAATTTATTATAGGTGGCGACGGTGTAGGGGGGGGCAGATTTGGGGTTAATAAGTTTAATATAGGTTGCAGCGGGGTCCGGGAGCGGCAGTTTAGGGGTTAAACAATTTATTTAGTTGCGGCGGGGTACGGGATCGGCAGGATAGGGGTTAATAAATGTATTATAGGTGGCGGCGGTATAGGGGGGGCAGGATAGGGGTTAATAGGTATTATGTAGGTGGCGGCAGGGTCCGGGAGTGGCGGTTTAGGGGTTAATAAGTTTATAAGAGTGGCGGTGGGCTCCGGGAGCGGTGGTTTAGGGGGTAATACATTTATTTAGTTGCGGCAGGGTAGGGGGGACAGATTAGGGGTGTTTAGACTCGGGGTACATGTTAGGGTGTTAGGTGTAGACAGCTCCCATAGGAATCAATGGGATGTCGGGCAGCAGCGAACATGAACTTTCGCTATGGTCAGACTCCCATTGATTCCTATGGGATCCGCCACCTCCAGGGCGGTGGATTGAAAACCAGGTACGCTGGGCCGGAAAAGTGCCGAGCGTACCTGCTAGTCATTTGATAACTCCCAAAAGTAGTCAGATTGTGCCGAACTTCGTTCTGAACATCTGGAGTGACGTAAGAATCGATCTGTGTCGGACTGAATCCGGCGGATCGAAAGCTTACATCACTATATTCTACTTTTGCTGGGCAGCAGGGCTTGATAACTTAGGCGAATCAGCCTTGCCACAAATACGCTGCGGAATTCCAGCGTAATTGAGGTTGACGGCTTGATAACTAGAGGCCACAGTCTCAGTGTCTAGTCTACAGTTAAGAAATCATTTGTGCTTTAATTTCACTTTGTAGCTCTTATTCTATATTCTAGTGTCAAAAAAAAGTTCCTGATATCTGCAGCCTTAAACTTTCTGTTTGGAACTCCTCTACAATGAATCTTTGTCAACACCCATAATGTTCTCTGCAGCCCTGTTCTGTATCTAACATGTTTTCAGTTATATATTTCAGCAAGTTACATACATCATGCATTGTTTCCAGTCTACTGATCTGAGCTGTAACTTTACCATTCGCCATCCTGTAACCTGATTTACAGTCCAGAAGCCAAGTGTGTTAATGCCTTACCACTACACTAAGGGTCTTCTTCCAGACGGATATGTCTTTGGATCATGGCTCTAAAAGATTAAGCATTAAATATTGACCTTTAGTCTTGTCAGGAAGCAAGTCATTTTCCAGCTGTACAGTATTGGGGGGCTAAGCCAGATTGCAAAGGATTGAGAAGATGGTTAGATGATAGCAAGTGTGGTAGACATTTATAAATTATCTGCTCAAGAACTTTAGAGTTGAGGGAAAGAAGAGAGATTGGGTGATAGTTGCAAGGGGATGCTGGATAGAGTGACTAAACTGCCATCCACATTGCAAAGAAACTAAATAAACTGTTAACCAATAAACCGCCACCCACCCACAAAGCAAAGTAATAACCAAACATCTAAACCCCCTAACTTAACAGCCCCTAACTTAATAATAATTAAAATACCCATAAATTAACTTAAAAAAATCCTAAATACCTTAAAAAAACTAAAAAAATATCTGTAAAATTAAATTCAAACCTAAGCTTACCTTAAAAATAAAAAAGCTACCACTTCTGTAAAAACAAAACTAACATTACAAAAAAAATAACATTTACAAAAATAAAAAACCCTACCATTATAAAAAAAAAATCTACCCTTATATAAAAATAACACGAAATTACGAAAAAAAATAAAAAATAATCCTATTCTAATACCCCTTAAAAAAACACCCCAAAATAAAAAACCCTATTCTAAAAATAAACTACCAATAACTCTTAAAAGGGCCTTTTGCAGGGCATTGACCGAAAGCAATCATCTCTTTTGATGAAAACAACCATAACCTCCTAACATTACAACCCCCACCCCCCAACCCCCCAAAATAAAAAACCTACGTAAAAAAAATCCTAAACTACCCATTGCCCCGAAAAGGGCATTTGAATGGGCATTGCACTTAAAAGAGCATTCAGCACTTTTGCTGCTAAATAAAAAAAATAAACACCCCCCCAAAAAAACTAAGTTTAACCCCAAAGTTGGTATTTACTAACAATGATTGGTGGCGCTCCATATTCATCCCAGTGGCGCGTCATCTTTATCCATCTTCTTTCATGTTCATCCTGGCGTCAGTGATCCATGTTCTATCTTCATCCTAGTGGCAGCTGCGAGGGCAGCGGCAATGGTGGCGGCAACGTCGATCCTCATCTTCAGACCTTTAACACAGAGGTCCTCTTCATGCGGTCTCGAGCCGCACACTGAAAAGTGAATGCAAGGTACCCCTTTTATATAGGTTTACCCTTGCATCCCTAAAGGCTTTCATCCTATTGGCTGATTTGTTTTTTTTTTAGATTACGTTTTTTTTTTGTTTTTTTTATTTGCGCAGCAAAAGAGCTGAATGCCCTTTTAAGGGCAATTCCCATCAAAATGCTCCTTTCAGCGCAATGGGTAGTTTAGGATATTTTTAGGTGTTTTTTTTAATTTGGGGGGGTTTGGGGGTTGGGATTTTTTAATGTTAGGGGGTTATTGTTTTGTTTCATGAAAAGAGCTGATCGCTTTAGGCCCTACAAAAGGACATTGTAAGGGCTATTAGTAATTTATTTTTAGAATAGAGTCTTTTTTATTTTGGTGTGGTTTGTTTTTTAAGGGGTATTAGAAAAAGATTAAACATATTTTTGGTTATTTGGTTTATTATTTTTTGTAAAGGTAGATTTTTTTTTATTTTTTGAAATGGTAGGATTATATATTTTTTGTAAATGTTAGATTTTTTTTGTAAATGTTAGGTGTTATTTTTTTGTAAATGGTTTTTAAGGTAAACTTAGGTTTGAATTTTATTTTACACAATCCAAAGAATAGGCAGCACCACCTGAAGTATGCAAAAATGTCCTTTTTATTTCCCTTTTATTGCTTCATAAGTATACAGTAGGTATACAGATGACTAATTTTTGGGTTACATACCCTTAGTCATGTCCAAAAATTTAATTTTACAGGAAAGTGTTTTGTTTTTTTAAAGATAGCTAGGATTTTTTTAAATTAATGTATTGGTATTTTAATTTGGGTTAAATTAGGGGATTTAGATGTTATTGCTTTGCGTTGTGGGGGGATGGCGGTTTAGGGGTTAATAATGTAGTTTAGTTTTTGTGATGTGGGGATGGCAGTTTAAGGGTTAATAGTATTGTTTAGTGTTTGCGATGTGGGGGTTAGCGGTTTAGAGTATTAATTAATTTTAAGCAGTCATAGGCAAAACACTTTCATATGTAAAATAACAATCTTAACTTGTGAGCTGTACAAAAACAGGCAGTGGGCATGACTAAGCTCAGGGGGCCGTTTACCCCGCTGCTCCTTAACTCGTACGCCTCCTCTGAGGTGGTGGACATCAATCCCCCTGATCTCATACGATCGGGTTGATTGACACCCCCTGCTAACGGCCGCAAAACTGCAGGGGGCGGCATTGCACAAGCAGTTTACCAGAACTGCTTGTGCAATGATAAATGCCAACAGCGTATGCTGTCGGCATTTATCGATGTCTGGCGGACATGATGCCCCACAGTGGATCATGTCCGCCAGACCCTTGATAATTTGGCCCCTCAGTCTGTAGTTTGCTATGGACTAGCTCAAATATTACTGAACACATACAATTGTAAACTTTTGGCTCCACTTATGCTTAGCGTGTAATGTCAAACACAACAGAAACAAATAACTAATTAATTATTAGGGGCATATTTATCAAGCTCCGTATAAAGCCTGCTGCTCCATAACCTTCCCGCCTGCTCTGAGGCGGCAGACAGAAATCGCCAGAAATCAACACGATCGAATATGATCGGGTTGATTGACACCCGCTGCTAGCAGCCGATTGGCCGCATATCTGCAGGGGGCGGTATTGCACCAGCAGTTTACAAAAACTGCTGGTGCAATGATAAATCCTAAGAGCGTATGCTGTCAGCATTTATCGATGTGCAGCGGACATGATCCGCAATATCGGATCATGTCCGCTCACACCATCTTAAATAGGCCCCATAGTCTAAAATGGGTAAAATAAGTTGGAAAAATACATTTGATTTATTAACAAATCAGTGTTACTAGATTGCTGGGGTCTTACATTGGTGTATAATTCTACATATTATTTCTTAGGAGAAATATGATAGCTGAACAACATTTGTTAATCTAGTCAATAAAATATTTTCAGTTATTATTAACCATGGACATAACAAATGTCTTCTATTCAAGGTTCTTTTTTTTTTCTTGTACAAGTGATTCTTATGTTCAAGTATTTTTACTAATCCCATAAAAGCAGTGGACCTAAACAATATTTGATATCACACACAAGAAACAGCAAATGCAGTAATGCTGTGCTGAGTAATTTACACTAGATCACTGGTTTTCAAACCTGTCCCCACTCCTCCCCAACAGGCCAGATTTTTAGGATTACCTTGGATGACAGCAGGTAAAATAACCGTTTACTAATCAGCTGATTATTTCACCTGTGCTCCAGTTTAGATATCCTCAAAATGTGGCCTGTTAGGGAGGCCTGGGGACAGGTTTGAAAACCAGTGCACTAGATTGAATTCATTCTCTGTATATGGCTGAAAAGAAAAGTGACTGTTTACTAAGCTACACAGTGTTGTATTTAGGCATTGTGCTACTCGGTTCAACAAATCCATAAATTCCCCATAAACAAAAAGTATGAATATGTAATAAAAAAACTGTTGTGATTGCTAACCTGTTTTTACGTTTTTTTGCCTGTGTGATTTATTTTTTTGTGAATATGGCTTCAGAATTATGTTTACATGCAGGCTTCTTCTCATCTTTTGTTTTAGATCTTCATTATAGTGGCAGAATATGTTATTGCGGTAGTCCTTTAAGACTGAGATTGCATGCAGGTTTGCTCTCGTCTTTTGTTTTATATCTTCATTATGTATCTAGCAGCCAATTAACGTGTGACTCTAACAGAAAAATTAGAGATCTTTTATAAATTCAACAGAGGGAATTTTGCACAAAATAAATGAATGTGTCACCTGTTTTAAATTATTCCAGTAGAACACACCAATGAGATTTGCCCTGAAGTGTCAGATGAACATACATTTGATAAGAATTTGGTACTAAAACTTGTATTTTCAGATAATACTTTATTGTTCAACAGGGGCACAGATGTCCTCAAAATGTCCTCAATATTGAACCAATTACAAAACCTGAACTAATTTCAAAAGCCATCTTTTTAAAAAGCAGAGATCTGTTTTTTTGTATCTGCTCTTGAAACAAAAAGGGTATGGGTCAATTTAAACATGTTGAGAATTTTAGATATAATTTTGCAAGCGTATTTTTAATTTTTTCTTATATCACATTTGATAAGTGTTTTCAATTGAGTGCACAACAGAGTTTCAGACTGTATATGCTCTATTTGAATCAGGATAACTTTCAGTGTGGGGTTTATTCAGTTAAAGGGACCTGAAACTCAACATTTTTCTTTCATGCTTCACATAGAGCAAATTTTAAAGAACTTTTCAATTTACTTCTATTATCAAATGTGCTTCATTCTTTTGGTAACCTTTGTTGAAGGAGCAGCCATGCGCTACTGGGAGCTAGCTGAATACATTAGTAAGCCATGAAAAATGGCATATATGTGCAGCCACCAATCAGCAGCTAGCCATCAGGTCCATAGCCTATCTAGGTACGATTCACGGCCAATCTGCTGCTAGCAGGGGGTGTCAATCAACCCGATCTTATTCAATCGGGTTGATTTCTGTCCGCGGCCTCAGAGCAGGCAGACAAGTTATGGAGCAGCCGTCTTTAGACCACTGCTTCATAACTTCTGTTTCCGGCGAGCCTGAACTTAACTATAACTTTTTTTTTTTTCATTTTTCAAAAGGCTTTATTGAAAAATAACCAAATCAATACAACATTTGCACTGAAAAGCAAAAGTCTGTTGTACAATAAAGAGACTCACACGTTCATCTGCATATCGAAACATAGATACAAATTAAATGTCTGCGCATACATAAATTATACAAACAGAGCAGGTAATGAACACCCATATGAGATGGAAGGGAGGATGGATGTAGCATACGGAGGGGGACAGGGGTGGGGGAGTAGAAGCTCTTTCACAAGAAAAGCTGAGGGTTTAGCAGCGCGGCACGTATGTGTATTACAAAGTAATCCTAGGTTTCCAGTTAGACCAGTTTTCCCATATGAGTACAAATAAGTCTAACTTGTTAAGTATAAAAAAGACATTGCGCTCCATAGCATTAATATAAGCCATCATGTCTAGTATAGTTTGCCAGCCCGGAGGACAGTCCCTCCTCCAGGCTCTCACTATGGCTGGTTTAGCAGCTGAGAAGAGGTAGATACAAAGGTAACTTTGGTATTTCGGTAAGGGGCGAAGTTCTAGGTGTAAGAGTGCTATTTCGAAGACCATATTCCACAAAGGCCTAAGTTTTGGGCAGCTTCACCAGTTATGCAGAGAGTCACCAGGTTGACCAAACTGCCTCCAGCAGAGAGGCATAGCAGTAAAATGTATTTTAAATAATCTCATGGGCACGAAATACCAATGGGAGAGCAATTTGTAATACGTCTCAAAGATAGTCGTACAGTGGATAACCTTAGAAGTAAGGTCAAAAGACCTGGACCACAATTTTGGAGGGTAGGGGGTGCCTAGAATGTCTTCCCATTTTAAGATATGAGGAGATTTGAAGTCAGGGACAACCCTCTCCATAAGGAGATAATGCTGGGACATGGGCTTGTAAAGTTTCCCACCTCTTCGACACCTGGTCTCCCAGGTGGTCAAGGAATGGGGGGTGCAGAATTAAAGCCCCATGATCTTAGTTTGCTCTTAAATCTGGTGTGTTCAAAGTGCAGTCTGGGAGGTAAGTCAGTGAGCTAGTTGTTTGGGATGGAAAAGGGGGGGGCAGTTTGGTGATGGGGAATCAAGAAGTCTGAGACCTAAATGAAGCTGAGATTTAACCAGGCATTGGGTCGAGAATCTGGGAGGCTCAGAAGAAGGCAAGTGGTGGAGTGAATGGGAGATGGATGTGGGACAACCCCTAAACAATGACTCAACTTGTCCAAAGATGTAAGCATTCTAATATAACAGGGTTGTTTATGTTTAACCTGCGATGACAATGGGGTGGAACCCATATTAGATTTCTTAACTGGACCTGGTTGGACAAGGATGCCCACTCCAGAATGCTCCACTTGCTCCTTAAGTCTTTAACTCCCCACTGGGAGATGTGGGTCAGCATGGCTGCTTTGTAATATCTAACAACGGATGGCGAGGTGACGCCCCCATACAATTTAGGATATTGAAGAATTTTATGAACTACCCTAGCTGTTTTCCCGTGCCAAAGATACTTGGTAAAGCCACTTTGGAACTGTAAAAGCAGACATTTTGGTAGCCTGATAGGAAGACATTGGAACAAGTAGGTTAATTTTGGCAAAAAAGACATTTTGAGTGCAGACATCCTGCCCAACCATGAGACAGCCTCAAAGTTCCATTTAGTCATTAATTCTCTCAGCTCCGCGAGAAGGGGAATATAATTATCTTGTATCAGATGTGTAATACTGTTAGAGATAAAGATCCCTAGGTGTTTTATATTATTTTGCTTCCAGGTAAAGTTATACCTTTGGACAAGGTCTTGTATGTAATCGGAGGGGAAACCCCAGGAATATATTTTTGTCTTGGTGGGATTCAATTTATAAAAGGATATGTCTCCAAATGTTTTGAGAATAGTTAGTAGGGATGGGATAGTGTCCTTAGGAGAGATAGAAAAGATGGTGATATCGTCCGCAAAGAGGGCAATTTTATGGAAAGTGCCATGTAATGTGATGCCCTGCAAAGAGGGCTCCTGACGGATATGCTCAGCCAAGGGCTCAATTGCCAGGGCAAACAGGAGGGGGGAAGGGGGCAACCCTGCCTTGTTCCATTGGTAAGCAGAAAAGGGGCAGAATAAAACCCCTATCTCTAGCTGTGAGGTGTGAGTATAAGGCTTGAACTTGAGTTAATAGTTCATTTGGGAAATTAAAGATCCCTAGGACTTCCCACAGGTATTCCCACCTCACCCGGTCAAAAGTCTTCTCGGCATCAAGAGAGACAACCAAGAAGGGTTTGTTGTGTCTAGTAGCCTCTAAAACTATGTTAAGAAGGCGCCTGGTGTTGTCTGGACCTTCATGATTGGAGATGAAACCAACCTGGTCGTCATTAATTAGATTGGGGAGCAAGAGGGAGATATGATTAGCTAATATTTTAGAATACATTTTGACATCGTTGTTAATAAGGGAGATGGGCCTATAGCTAGGGGCACAAGGTAGGGTCCTTCCCAGGTTTTGGAATTGTGATAATGGTGGCCTGTAGGAACGCCTTTCGAAAAGTGCCCTGTAGGCCAGCTAGGTGATATAGATGCTGTAGTAATGGAGTGAGTTCTGGATGGAATGTTTTATAGAATAGCAATGGGAAGTTGTCTGGGCCTGGTGCTTTGAAGGGTTTAAGGTGTGAAATGACTTGTTTGATTTCCTTTGTGGTGATAGGGTCCCTAAGGGAGTTATGTTGCATCTCGGAAAGGGTAGGGAGTTTAAGCTTTTTTTTTTTTTTTTTTTTTTTAATAATTTTTATTGAGGGTTTTTCAAAATGACATCATAAAACCATGACATAAACAAAATACAAAACATGGTAGTGATTGTTTTAACAGCAATATGACAGGGAAAGAAAACATAATATGAGTGTCAGAACATATCTGAAACCTTCCTTTTATATTTTTTATAGAATACTGTGAGTAGCTATTATTCCGGGCTATAGTGGTGAAGGATGCTCTAGAAGAGCACTGTAGCTACTAGAGAGACCCAATTTGTCATTTGACTGAATGCTTATTATTCTCAAGGATAGGGTCATGATATCAAGAGCCAAAGAAGGAGCAAGGGGGAAAGTAGGGAAATGTCAGCGGGTAAGCACCGCTTATACAAATTATTTTTCTATGTATTTATATAATCTTAAAGATATTATAAATTATAAGTAGTGATGGAGGAGGTTTAATAAATGTTTTTTTTTTTTAAAAAAGTGCAACATCCTGTAGCGGTGAAGTATATAGTTGAGGAAGGTTAATATATTATGGCTTGGGGATGACAGCAGCTATCAGCACTTATGCTTTAAGATGGTCAGACTAGAGTATATGCAGTGTCGTAGGAAGAGTGTGCAGCATAAGGAATTCAAAGGCTAAGATAAAAACAAAACAAAAAAAAATTTGCTGCTAAAGCAAGATGCTAAGTATGGAGTAAAATAGGTAGGTGACAACTCATTACTAAAGCTGTAAGGGGTAGTATAGTAAAATAACTTCAGGTTGCATAATTGGGTCTATAATGAAAATGGGTGAATTCCGCATGAGGTATCAGGATGTAAATATATGGTCAAGACCAATAGAATGTATATATAAACTGAAGGTAGAGGGGGTTCTCCCAAGGAAGAGTTATATCAGGCCATATTGAAATTTATGTTGTTTGGTAACCAAATAAAATTAAGTGGAGCCCTTTAGGTACTTTTCGAATTACGTAAATGAGCGTATATGGGTAGAGCTGTATAGGGGGCAAATAGGCTAAGTTCATCTAAATATTAGCTAGGAGACACATGTGAACAAGCCATAAAGCTCAGGAGGTGGGCACCCTAATCTAGATCATGCTAACATGAGTGCTGAATAAATCTAAGGACTAGTAAATATTCATTGGGACAAGAGCTTATATAAGTATGTCAGGTTGTTTGCTTAATATGTGATAATACTCTATCTAAAGATCTAAATAATTTCAGGATAAGGCTAAATATTGTACCTATTTGTGTGAGTTATATATAGAATTGCATATGATTACTGCAGTTAATACAATGCCTATCCTGTAACTTAGAAAAATAGCACCAGGTTGCAGAAGTATTGCACATATATACACATTTACCTACATACATACACATACATATATATATTGTATAACGTATTAGGAAATGGGTACATATTCAAGAAATATACATTTAACCAATAGAGCATGTTTATATATATTTAAACTGAGGGAAGAGGGGGGCTCACCCAGAGATGAGTTCTATCATATCATGGAGTAATTTAGGCTGTTCTATAGCCAAATAAGGATGAGTAGAGCCCTTATAGACTTTTCTAATTGAGTAAATTAGCGTATATAGGTAGTACTGTAGTGGGGGCAAGTAGGCTGGGCCCTTCTATATATTAGCTAGTAAATACAAGCAGGCACTCTATGAAGCTCAGAAGAATTCCCTAAACTAAGTCATGTAAACATGAGTGCTGAAAAAAAAAAAAAAAAAAACCCCTAAGGGCTAGTGCCCAGTCATTGGAATAAGAGCTGATATATGTATAACTGCTTGTTTGCTTAATATGAAATATCACTATCTAACTATCAATAGACTGCCAGAAGAAGGCTAACTACTCCTCTGTGAACGCCATAGTATAAGATTGAATCTAATTACTATTGTTGATACAATGCATTTTTTAGTATAAGGTTAAAACAATTAACTATGCACATATTATAGCTGGAGGACAGGGGAGCTTAACATTAAGAAAATAAACAATAAGGTGCAGTTTGGATAAGTCCATCCCGAGAAACATGTTATAAAGAAACCTACAATTACTGAACCTGCTTATGTATGACAACTTGAACTAATGTCCAGATGCGTTAGGGAGAGAGACTTTCTGTGTGCTTTCGATCAGCCTACTCCAGCACGAAGTCTACCAAGTGGGCAAGCACGTTTGTTTAGGTTGCCTTGGGAAGCAAGGAGGGTCTCCCAAGCCAGAGGAAAGCGGTTCACCTTGGATAATAGTTGTCTCCCCATCCAGCAGATCCTTTCATCAGAGGTATTCCCCTTATAGAAAAAAGGAGCAAGGTCTGAGTCCCATCCAGGGTGGGCTGCAGCATCCCCCTGATCCGCATCCTGAGGTAAGTGGTCAGACGACAGAATCGCAACAGGATCATAAGTAGAAGAGACTGAGAGCTGAGGACACTGCAGGCATGAATTCCAGTGAGAGATCTTGCGATCCGTTATAGCGCCGCTCAGTTGTGAGAGTCTCTGTGGGGCTTTGGTGTAGAGGGGTGGAGGTTCGGCAGAGCACTTCACTAATCCGCTCATATTGCCACTTCCTGCGATCAAGCTTAGATCTTGACTAGGGCTCCCCGTCTGGGATAAGGAATGCATAGTAGCGGTGTACGTTTCCTCCGACACCACCTGATCTTTCACTATGTTTCTAGATTGGCGCCAGGCGCCATCTTGATTGAAGCTTTCTCTGACGGTATTCTTTAAATCTTGAAAGTTACAGTCCAGCTTACTGTCAAGTTCCTTTAGCAAAGAGAGGATGTTATAATAGGATGCCTCCATCATGAAACAGCAATAGAAAGTTTATATGTAACCCGGGTGCCCGGGGGGGGTTAGCGGAGTTATAGAAAGAAGGCCAGCGGCTCTCTAAATTAGGTCTGTAATCAGCACTGGAGTGTTGAACACTTGTTTCTTCGTAGCGGCTAGGGTTTAACAGGATCCCATATCATTCAGTATTGGTATATGCAGTAGAATTTGAGGAATAATATAGATAGTTTTTATAGTAGCTCCAGAGCTGTTGAAACATGCGACTTGTCATGGCCGCCGGCTAGTCACGCCCCGAGTTTAAGCTTTTTAAGCATTTGCTGTATATCTATACAAGGAACTGGATTAGGCGTCTCCAAGGATTGAATGTTATAGAATGATTCATAGTAGGAGGCAAACAGGTCCCCAATATGACTAGGCAAAGTGGTGGTTTTTGCTCTTGTGACACAGTGAGTGTTTACGAGATAAGCTTTCTTTATTACGTATTCTATTTGCAATAAAACAGCTGTTTGACTTTCAAAAGTTGCTGCTGTGTGCGTTTGAATTTTAAATTACATATATGGGTTTTGAGTTCTCTTATTGCCCTCGTGTGTACCACAGAAGGTTGTCCAATTCAGTGTCTCTAGTTTACAAAAAGCTTGCAATAAGGGTAACCCTAGAGCTTTTCTAATGGGAGCCTGCTTGTTGATTACCAGCCCACGCATTGAGGCCTTGAGTGCGCCCCATAAGGTGTCGTCAGCTACCTCCTGGTTGTCATTTAACCTAATAACTTCCTGTAAATCTTTCCTCAAGGTTTCCCTAAAGGGGACGTCAGCCTGTATATTACACGGCATAGTCCACGATGGGGTGTGGAGTTTGTCAGGTGTTGCGTGCAGCGTGAGGGAGGCCTGGTCGTGGTCAGACCATGGGCAGACATGGATAGAGACCCCTATGGCATGGTCAAGTGTTTGGGCCTGACTAAAGAAGTAGTCTAACCTAGAGTAGGTTGAATGTGTAAAAAGTCGTTATCTAGAGTGTGAAAGGACCTCCACATGTCGTAGTACCCAAAATTACTCATAAGGGATCTTAATCTAAGGCAGGTGGGAGCAGAAATAATTGTCCCATGGGGTAGGTCCGGCTGACTTTTTATCTACAAGGGGGTCCCATATTAAATTGAAATCCCCACCCAGAATTACCTTCCCCTGTCGGTATTTGTTGACTTTCTTAAGTATTTTGTGGAGGCATTTGCATTGTCCCATGTTAGGGAGATACACCGAAACTAGGGTATACAGGGCTTGGTTGAGCTTGCAGATTAAAATCAAATACCGAGCTTGGGGATCTCTTTCAATAAATATAATTTTGCAGGCAAGGCGCTTGTGAAGAAGGAC
This sequence comes from Bombina bombina, assembly GCF_027579735.1. Classification (NCBI taxonomy): domain Eukaryota; kingdom Metazoa; phylum Chordata; class Amphibia; order Anura; family Bombinatoridae; genus Bombina; species Bombina bombina. The sequence continues at coordinate 921,767,481 of NC_069500.1, forward strand.
AGCTACCCCTCTAGATTTAGATTGATATGACAGAACGGTGGTATACTGCTTAGATAACAGTTTGGGGGTTTCATTTAATTTCCAATGCATCTCCTGCAGGAAGGCTACATTTGGGTTTAGATGTGAGAGGGACCGTAGGAAGATACTCCTTTTACCTGGAGAATTTAGGCCCCTAAGATTATATGTCAGGAGCTTTAAATTCTTTTCCCTAGCCATTATCTAAGGAATTAGGAGAAAATTGTGAAAGAGCCTCCAGGGGGGAAGAATAAGGGAAGGTGGTGAGGTTGGGACTTTCAAAAAACATCTTAACAAAAGATACATGTAAGCACATTGAGAACATTGTGGTGGAAATAGTCCATCAAGTAGGGCCCGACATACGGGCTATTCGGCGGGAGTTACCAAGAAAGGTTAAAGGACAGAGTAGTGCGTCTCAAGGCTATGTGATATACTAAAATTATTATAACAGAGAATAAATAACAGTAACTTAGTGCCATGTGCAATATTATAAAAGATAACTTTACCATTTCAAACAGTGGATAACAAAACAATTTACGAACCTGAATGGTTTAATAAGAGAGGTAGGCTAGGACATTAGTAAGCATTGTCCCATAATCTCTCCTAATGCAAGGGGCATTGGACAAAAGCAGTTCATGCCAAGCAGAGATCAAGGCACCTTGTCTCGTGGGAAGGCTTGCTGTCTTGTGCGTTTTGATCTTTGGTCTTTAAACTGCCACTCAGGAGCAGAAGCTCAGAGTCTCGCCTAAGGAGGTAGTTGGTTAAAGCTTGTAAGTGGGCTAAGGCCCCAAGATTCAAGTAGTGAGAAGCCTTGGCTGGGACTGGTTACAGTGTAGCGTTGATTGTCTTTGGTAAGTATTAATTTAGTTGGGAAGCCCCATCTGTATTTAATGTTCTCCCGCCTCAGGACTTTGGTTATTGGGGAAAACAGTCTCCTCTGTTGAAGAGTATGTTGCGAGAGGTCCTGTAACAACTGGATCTCATGAAATCTCTCTGATAGAGGTGGTTTGCGGAAGGCTGCCTGGAGGATGTGGTCTGTCAGCGATGATGTCCCGTGGCTAGTCCAAGGCCTCGGATCTGGGCCTGAGAGCCCTATAGCATCTCTCCAAGCTGTTAGACTGCATTTTGAAGGTTCCCAAAAATTCCTTAAAGAGGTCACAGCAGGTGCCACATTCTCAGGGATTTCTCTGAAGCGGATGTTATTTCTGCGGGACCTGTCTTCTAGGTCTGCTAGCTTGGACTCCAATTGCATGATTTGATCCGCTAGGCATTCTGAATATGATAAGAGACTAGTGTGATCAGTCAACAGGTCATCATGTTTTCGCTCCAGAGCATCTACACTTTCCCCTATTTATGATATATCTTTACAAAGTTCTGCAGAACTGCGGTGAAACTCTTAGGTTATGGAGAGAGTTTGAGCTGCCAGCATCTTCTGCATGGCAGACTCCGTGAGATATTTTGGGGAAGCAATGCCAGAATGGGTGCTGGACTGTGAGTCCTCATCTTGTGAGTAGTGGTCGACTACTTGGCTTGAGACTGACTTGGCTGACCCCTGTCGGGTCAGTAAAGAGAAGTGGTCCAGGACTGTTTTCTTTGGTTTGTGCTGACCTTTGGATTGCCTCCTAGCAGTGTGAGGCATTTTCAACAGCAGTATAGGAGGCCAGGTAGGCCAACAGCATTGCAACCAAGTAGCACAGAGGAGCTAAATATACATCTAAATGAACAGGTTCACAAACAAGTTATCCATTGGTTAACCCTTCAGCATAGTTTACAGGAGCTAGACCCCCAGGTACACCCACTAAAGGCAATCAAAGGGGCCCGACTATAGTGAAGGGCTGCATGGCTACTTCTGTGAATAACTTGAGGCAGATACAGTAGGATCGGCCAGAGTAATGTCCTGCAGGGCAGTTATGAGCCCCAAATGCTGAGATACTCCTGAAGGTAATCAGATGGCCTTGTATTACTACCTTCTTGAATGGGGCAGCCAAGTGTGCAGTCAAAGTAAATTTTTAGGTCTCACAGGGTCTGCAGGAGAACTGATAAGTCCTGGTTTAAGGGACAAGAGGCCTTTAGGTATATGTAGGGGGGGTTGAATTGGCAGGAGAGACAAGGTTATAAGCCCCACTGTTTATAAACCTATAGTGAAGGACTAATATAAAACACTGACTAAATTTTGGGTGTAAAGTAAGTGTGGCTTCTAGGCCTCAATATGAGCTGAGTGAGGGCCCCTGTCAGGAATCCTGAACTGCCATTATGGAATACCAAGTGGGCTATGCACTCCCTCCTGTGCTAATGTGTTGGCCAATGTGCCCGCTGTCTTACCTCACACAGCGGTCCAAGCCCTAATTGTGGGCCATTGTGCAGGAGGGCCTGGCGTGGTGAGTAGGATTCACCCCGTGGCGCAGCAGTAGGCAATCCGTATTCTGTGCGGGGACTGCAGGTGAGCCTCTGATGTCGCCTCCGGAGCGGAGCCCCTTCAGTCCGGTGGAGCCAAGGCAGAGGAGAGGCAAGGGGGGCGGTCTGTGTAGGCTGAGAGGCCTCGTAATTGTAGTAGCCCCCTTCTGATAGTCCTGGCATCAGCAAATGCTGCTGGAATATGCAGGTTAGTGCATGCTCCTGTCAGGACAATTGACGGGTAAAATTCAACATTTTGATATTGCATATTAACCACATATGTCTGTGCTATATAATATAGGGGTAAAATTTATCATGTGTATTTACTTATAGATTTAGTACACATACACATATATATATTATTTGTCAGTATTAATATGTAGCTATAATTCATGCTTAGTTATTATAATAATCAAGGTCCCCAACATAGCTGCATGATTCCTATCATTATATTATTGGTATAAATATCCACAAATATCCCCATGTTTTTCATACATGGTTCCAGTAAGTCTATTTTCTATAAACATTAGTGGGGTTCAACCTTAGTTAACGATCAAATCGAGATACTGACTTGTTTTTCAGAATATATTTACAAAATACATATTTGTCTATTATAGCTTAGTGACGAGTGCCATATTCCGAGGGAAAAATATTCTAACTGCTAAGTCTTAGCTTATTAACAAAAATGTTAATTAATCTGTAATTAGTGTTAGCCAATCAATTATGTGAACCTAACCTTATCAGTTGGGGTGGAGTTAAGCACTTTCCATAAAATACACACTCACCCACAAAAGGGGAGAAGGGGACACAAGCAGATGGCACAAGGGGCCACACTGAGCCTGCATGATGACCACACCTTATCCAGAGGAGATGGGAGGTTAAGCTGACCAAATAGACAAGTCAGGATAATGGCAAGAGAGGGTCCAGGGGTAACCTAAGAGGGTCTTTTTACACTGAACCCCAGTGAAAGATCCCACAATGTTGATAAGTATGAAAAAAACCTATATGAAACAGTTTTATTAATATGATTTATGCTCTTTACATTTATATTCAAAGTTTTATTAATGAATAAGGTGAGTTAATTCTGGTTTGCCCTTTATAGTCACAAATATTTTTGTTTGGTAATTCCTGTTAACCTGGTCTTATCTGTCGACAATAACACTGGGTGAATCAGGAATCTGGTAATAATATCATTTTCTTATGGTTTGCCAGGATTATTAGTTTACCTGATTCTTGCCAGCTATGCTGAGAATTTAAATAATAAAAGTTTCTGTTTCTCAATTATACATGCAAGCTACTGCAAGTAAAATGATTTAGTGATTGTTTTAATTAGTTTTAGCCTGATAATCATTAAATCATTGTAATGATGTATGCTTATTGATTTGCTTTATTCAAATATTGCTTATTATTTCTAATAATTCTTTTAATAAACTAAGTTTGTTTATTGATCTGGGGCCCCATCCGATATGCAGCGTCGCCTGCAAAATCCGGCGATGCCAGTTTTTGCGCAATTTTGGTATCACATATACGGCGTAGCATACAAGTTAAGCGCGTATACATCACCCTTCGGATGTATTTTTTTTACCCATAGACTAACATAGAACTACGCGCAATTTGGTATCCAATGTACAGCGTAAGGACTTACGCGCGCAGATTTCAGAAAATCTACTCCATTCTCATCTCGCCACAAATTGCAGGCACAGGAACCCTTGCACTAACTAAAAAAGCAACGTAACTCCCTGGAAGCCTTAAGAAACACATACATTTAAGCAGCATCTCAAGGTTAAAGGGACAATATACTATGATATTGCTTTTTTAAGGTTTATTTGTGTATTTGAAATAGTTTGAAGCCACAACATAATCAAATGGATTGAGCTTGTAGGTACTTTATCACATTGTGGACATATACTTGCTTATTTACTGTAAATTGGATTACCTTCATCTCTTTAGAACCCACTGGAGTGTAATTTATTCTAATGCTAACACAGCTTGGCACTGATGCCAAAATATATAAAGGGACAGTCAAGTCCATAGAAAACCTTCTTATTTTAAATAGGGCATGTTATTTCAAACTACTTTCAGATTTAATTAGAACACTTGCTTTGTTCTCTTGGTATTCTTAGTTTAAAGCAAAACCTAGGATGGCTCATATGATCATTTCTAACACCTTCTTGAAGGCTGCCTCTTTGCAATTGTGTCAAACCAATCACAGACACCACAACCTCTCACCTGCAGACTTCAAACACCTCATAATACCCACCCTATCAGTAACATCACTACTATATATACCAATGTGTCAATTTATATTGGATGTGAGATACATTGATTTACATCTTAGAAGTGAATATTACTATATGTACCCTTCAGAAACAACTATTGTGGATGTGAGTTATAGTACAAGAATATGTCATAAACAGGATAATATTACCTTTTTGGGCCATTTTCCACACAGGCCTTATTATATGTTTTAACAATATTAGTGTACTAAAACACAGCTCACATGGATGTGGATGACAATTATATGGTAAATAACAGAGGACAAGATTTATGGTGAACTATAAGAATATTTATTTCTTTTTTGGCTTCTTGTATGAGGGAGCTTAGGTGGCTGTAGTGGATTTCCTTGTTCTCCTGGTTTGAGAAGATTCTTCTGTTTCTGCTGGTGTGCTGGCCACAGATGATAGGCTGGAGGCAGTGTCCTGCTGGTGTGTAAAGTGCTCAACCAACACACCCAAGAGTTGATTTTGTTCCCGCCATCTATTGTCCATCTGCATCTGCATATCAGACAGAATTCTCATAATCTGCGACTGGTTTTGAACAATTCCATTGAATGATGCTGCCATGTCCCTCTGCAGCTCTATGCTACGCTTGAGTAACCTCTCTTGGCTCCTGTGAAACCTCTGTTGGCCTCTCGCAGCTTGTTATGAGCCTCCTCTGGAGTGAAATGTATTCCTCACCCAGGGGAGAATACAGTGAATCCACAGGCTCTTCAGCAGCAGGGCTTCTAAGTGCTTGAGGTGCAGGTTCAGCTGCATCTGCTGGTGCTTGTGGGACATCTTCAGCTGCATCTGCTGCTGCTTGAGGTGCAGGTTCAGCTGCATCTGCTTGTGCTTGTGGGACATCTTCAGCTGCATCTGCTGGTGCTTGTGGGACATCCTCAGCTGCATCTGCTGGTGCTTGTGGGGCATCCTCAGTTGCATCTGCTGGTGCTTGAGTAATTCCAGCTATATGCTCATCTGCAGATGGTGGAGCTCTCCCAAGGGAAGAGGATGGTGGAGCTCTCCCAAGGGAAGAGGATGGTGGAGCTCTACTAAGTCAAGATGATGGTGGAGCTCTCCCAAGGGAAGAAGATGGTGGAGCTCTCCTAAGGGAAGAGGATGGTGGAGCTCTCAGGGTGAATTGGTAGTCCCATTGATGACCAGTGTGTGACCACTCAGCCTGTCCAGTTTGCACTTCTTGTGACATACCCTGTGTGTAAAAGCCAAGACTGTCCTGATATTGTGTTGGGGGGGGGGTAAAGACATTGACCCTTTGTGGCTGACTTGGCTCCCCCTCAAAGCCAAAAGAAGAATACTCATCTGGCCAGGAATCTTGCCAGGGGTCATATGTCAATGGTGGTGGCATCACTTCCGTGTCCTCTACTGAAGCCATCCAACCCTGCTCATGCCTGGGAGCATAATGTTCACGTGGTTGCCTGAAGACTGGTGGTGGTGGCAGCATGCCTGTGACTGGTGGTGGTGGAGGTGGCTGCATGCCTGTGACTGGTGGTGGTGGTGGAGGTGGCTGCATGCCTGTGACTGGTGGTGGTGGTGGAGGTGGCGGCATGCCTGTTTGCATCCTGGTGACAGGAGGTTCAGTGGAGGAGTCAAATGATGAGAGTGATTAGTCCATGTGGGCATACAATGTACATTGATACACGCTAGGGCCTATACTCATTCTCATGTCAAACTCTATAACATGCATGTGCACAATGTGATTTGTGATATGAGGGATTTTAATCTGCACAGTATACAGGTATGTGTTTCATACAATAGTTATGTGTACATGTAAATGATGGAAAAAATGTGTTCTTTAAGTGACACTATGGTCACACAATTTACTTTATCCTGATGTAGGCACAGAACCTGCTTTCTGAGCTAAAAGTATTGTGATGGCTATAGTGTCCATTTCCTGAAAACTCTACATGTGGCTTGTGTCCTGTGTTACTCTGAGACATGTTAGTATTGCAGTATTCCACCTCATATCATGAATTACATTGTGTTAAGTAGCATTAATGTTAAATAAAATTGTAGATGTTTTTGTTAGTAGGCCAAATACCATGCTCCTCATTGTGTACATGAATGTGTGACATTAAAGGATGTTATATTTCAAATACATATCTGACTGGTGTGTGGGATGTTACTCACCAGCATGATGTGCTGTGGTTGCAGCCCCTGAGTCACGAGCCCCTGGAAGTCCACGGACTGCTGTGATACTCAGGGACCTGTGTATCATTTCCTGCCAGGTGTTGTATTCTGTGTCCAGGGGTGGACCACCGCCTGTTCCCGTCTGGTGCATGGCTTCCTGCCCCATCTTCTCTTTTACCCACCTCTTACAATCATTCCACCTTTTTTTAAGGCCCTCAACAGTCCTCCTCTGCGGGGCCACACTGTTGATGACATCCTCTACTGCCAACCATGCTGTTTTACGCCTTTTGGCAACGCCTTTGCCCTTTTCCTGGCCAAAGAGGGCACTGTGGTTGTCCATGATGGCCTGGACTAGGGCAACATTCTCATCGAACGAGAAGTTTGGACATCTCATCCTCTGTGGACACCTGTCTTGCTCCCTGCGATGTCCCTGGTGTGGGTTCCTCCCTATCCTCTCCCTCCTCCCCTTTCTGTCCCCATGTGCACCCTCTGTCCCTCTCCTTGATGTGCCTGGTCTCTGGGGTTCTCGGGCATCTCCCCTCCCATCATCCCTTCTAGCTCTCCCTCCCCCCACTCCACTTACTCCCTGACGGGGACCCCGCTGCTCCTCCTGTCCTCTACAATACTCCTCTCCCTGCCACTCCTCTCCCATCCTCCCCTCCGCCCTACCTCTCCCTTCCATCCTCACACTACACACACTCACACACTCACACTCACTCCCAGTTCAATCACACACAATCACAACCAAACACTCAGCCTATTACACTGTAAAATTGAAATAAAATGTGTGAGGTGTTAGAAAAAAAAAAGTGTTGTGTATTTTGTATATGTATGTATGCAATATGTGTGCAATATGTAAAAATATGTATAAGTGTACAAGCTTTACCAACCAACAATGCAACCTAACTAACTCCTCTGTTTGCGCCTCTCTCTCTACTCTGACTAATCCTCCACTCCACTGTAGTGTTCTGTAGCTCAACGAACCATCCAAACACACTGAAGAAAATGGCGGCTGTGCATGGGTTTATATATGACTTTTGAATAGCGTAATTACGTGGAGCATTTTTAGATGTAGTCGCGAGTGATTTTTATGAGTGTTAGCCTAATTTGTATAAAACTACTCTTTTTTGAGACTTTACGTGGACAAAATACAGGTTACTTGAATGCTGATTTTTTTTTTAAAGGCATGCTGATTTTCTTCTGTGAATTGCTGCATGTGACCAAGGCTCCAGTGGGAGCTGAAACGTTATGCTATTTTGGCATTAAAGGAAGGTGTTTGTTCTAATCTCGTGTGCTGGCTTTCTTTGCGGGGGACTACACGGATCATCACCAGGTCTTGTCCTTGTGCAATACATATTTTTGTATATATATATATATATATATATATATATATATATATATATATATATATACAGTATATAATCTCTGCTATATACATTCATTATTTATTTTGTCCCCATTTCCTGTAATTCCATTCTGAAATCGTGAGTTTTTCAGTTCCTGTTAGAAATGGAAGTGCAGAACACTGATATATTCCACACAGTCATTGGCTGCTTACTCTAGTGACCTATTTATAACTGTCCCTAATTGACCACAGCAGAGAAGGTGACCTAAGTTACAACATGGCAGCTCCCATTGTTTTATAGACACTAAAACTTTACACTTATTTTGTCAATATTTAAACAGCTAATGAAACTTTTCATTCTATCTAGCATTTATTTAGGGCAAGATTACAAGTCGCACGGCAAATCAGTTGTGAAAACACTGCGCACATTATGGCTTTTTTGCATTTGGGGTTGCATAGCTATTACAACTACAAGTTGCAAAATAACTTATTATACGCGCGTGTTAAGATGTGTAATCCAAACAGCCAAATTGCATATGCGTTCACATATTGCCCGGTAGAAGTCAATGGAGAAGACAAACAGAAAAAAATACTAAAACCCTAATCTGTTGTGCCAGGCCCATGATGTTTTCTCCTCGAAAAGTGTACATGAAAATGTGAATATTGCATTTTGTTAGAATGTTTTCATAATGGAATATGTTCTATTTATTCATAAATAAATATTTCACTATACATGTAATTTTTGGACTGATATAGCTATTTATTGCAAGATATGTATATATATCTGTATGTGATTATCTCTTTGAAAATCCCTCTGAGATATTGTTTAAAGCGCATAAGATTGTAATGTGAAATATGTTCATTATCTCTATAGTTAAGCATATGTCTATACATATAAATCCATGTTTCTCTATGTATGTGTATGTGCAGTATAACAATGTAAAATCCCTGCGTCTGCTTTTTTTTTTCTAACACCTGATACCTCCTATCTTTGATCCCTAACTTTTGTGTGCAATATTTTTCTAAAATAATTTTTATTAGACAGTGTTAATATGAGTGTAAGTGTACTTTGTAATGTATTTTTGAAGTGTTTCGTAAAACCTTTTTGTTGTGGAAAACTGTTTAAGTGATGGTAAATTTCAGACTAAAAGAATGTTGCAAATATGTTAGATTGCAAGTAAAACCACATAATTACTTAAAAAAAAAGTGTATAAATATTTTATAATAAAATATTTCTAATCCTAATTGGTATTGTCAGTTCCTCCGCCCCCCTTCATTTGCTCTTTTGGTTGGGCTTTGATGTATAAGCAGTCACACACACTCTCTACATAAGCTTTCTAAGGGCTTTAACCCCTTAATGACCGGACCATTTTTAAATTTTCTTGCCCTTAATGACAAAGGCTATTTTTACATTTCTGCTGTGTTTGTGTTTAGCTGTAATTTTCCTCTTACTCATTTACTGTACCCACACATATTATATACCGTTTTTCTCGCCATTAAATGGACTTTCTAAAGATACCATTATTTTCATCATATCTTATAATTTCCTATAAAATTTTTTATAAAATATGAGGAAAAAAATGGAAAAAAACATACTTTTTCTAACTTTGACCCCCAAAATCTGTTACACATCTACAATCACCAAAAAACACCCATGCTAAATAGTTTCTAAATTTTGTCCTGAGTTTAGAAATACCCAATGTTTACATGTTCTTTGCTTTTTTGCAAGTTATAGGGCAATAAATACAAGCAGCACTTTGCTATTTCCAAACCACTTTTTTTCAAAATTAGTGCTAGTTACATTGGAACCCTGATATCTGTCAGGAAAACAATAACCCTTGACATGTATATATTTTTTTTTAGAAGACATCCAAAAGTATTGATCTAGGTCCATTTTGGTATATTTCATGCCACCATTTCACCGCCAAATGTGATCAAATAAAAAAAAAAGTTAACTTTTTCACAAATTTTGTCACAAACTTTAGGTTTCCCACTGAAATTATTTACAAACAGCTTCTGCAATTAAGGCACAAATGGTTGTAAATGCTTCTTTGGGATCCCCTTTGTTCAGAAATAGCAGACTTATATGGCTTTGGGGTTGCTTTTTGGTAATTAGAAGGCCGCTAAATGGCGCTGTGCACCACACGTGTTTTATGCCCAGCAGTGAAGGGGTTAATTAGGGAGCTTGTAGGGAGCTTGTAGGGTTAATTTTAGCTTTAGTGTAGTGTAGTAGACAACCCGAAGTATTGATCTAGGCCCATTTTGATATATTTCATGCCACCATTTCACCGCCAAATGCGAGCAAATTATAAAAAAAAAATCATTTTTCACAATTTTAGGCTTCTCACTGAAAGTATTTACAAACAGCTTGTGCTATTATGGCACAAATTGTTGTAAAAGCTTCTTTGGGATCCCCTTTGTTCAGAAATAGCAGACTTATATGGCTTTGGAATTGCTTTTTGGTAATTAGAAGGCCGCTAAATTCTGCTGCGCACCACACGTAAATTATGCCCAGCAGTGAAGGGGTTAATTAGGTAGGTTGTAGGGAGCTTGCAGGGTTAATTTTAGCTTTAGGGTAGAGATCAGCCTCCCACCTGACACATCCCACCCCCTGATCCCTCCCAAACAGCTCTCTTCCCTCCCCCACCCCACAATTGTCCCCGCCATCTTAAGTACTGGCAGAAAGTCTGCCAGTACTAAATAAAAGGATTTTTTTTTTTTTTTTATAAAAAAAATAAAATATTTTAGCTGTGATGGACTCCTGCCTTAGCCCCAACCTCCATGATCCCCCCCCCCCAGCTCTCTAACCCTCTCCCCTATCTAATTGCCGCCATCTTGGGTACTGGCAGCTGTCTGCCAGTACCCAATTTGACCAAAAACAAAAGTATTTTTTCCTCTTTTGCAATTTTTTATGTTTTCTGTAATGTAGCAGCCCCCCACAATACCCCTATCCCCCTCCCCCTCCCAGATCCTTTTATATAAAGTTTTTTTTAAATCTTTTTTCCCCCCCTCTTCCCTCCTCATTGGTGTCAGTGGCCAGCTAATGCGCGCGCACACACGCACGCGCACGCGCGCCCCCCGCACGCTCCCGGCACCCGGCGTGCACATTGCACTTCTAGGAACCGGATGCCGGGTAGCGATGGGCCGCCCACCCTCCTCCCTGTTACGCTCCCACCCACCAATGAACCGGCACCATCGCTACCGGTGCAGAGAGGGCCACAGAGTGGCTCTCTCTGCATCAGAGTCTTCTAAAAAGGTATTGCAGGATGCCTCCATATGGAGGCATCACTGCAATACCCTGAGAGCTGCTGGAAGCGATTGCGATCGCTTCCAGCACTCTGTTAGACAACTGACGTACCAGGTACGTCTATTGTCATTAACTGGTTGTTTTTGCATGACGTACCTGGTACGTCAGTTGTCATCAAGGGGTTAAAGAAGCTGGACTTCAAAATTGTCAAATGACACACATGCTGATTGGATGTTGACTAGAATTGTCATTAAGAAAAAAAAAAGAGTTAATCCAAGTGGGCCAGCATAACATTGCAATAGAAGCATTACTATATGCACTAATTTAACCCTTTAACAGATGGATTAAAAACAGAAAAGGTATACATATACTTTTTTAATGGCAAAGATTAAAAATATTGGGGCCGAATTATCAAGCTCCGAATGGAGCCTGATGTCCCTTGTTTTCAGCGAGCCTTTAGGCTTGCAGAAAACAGAAGTTATGAAGCAGCGGTCTAAAGACCGCTGCTCCATAACTTGTCCGCCTGCTCTGTTGGCCGCGAACAGAAAACAAACCCAAACGCCACCTGGATGAAGACTTCACACCGCCTGGATGTCCGGACTTCAGCAACCGTGAGTAGATATTCTGGGGTTAGTGTTATGTATTTTTTGGGGGTGTTTTTTTTTAAGCTGTTTAACTCAGGGCAATGCCCTACAAAAGGCCATTTTAAGGGCTATTTGTAGTTTATTGTAGGCTAGGGGGTGTTTTTATTTTGGTGGCTTTTTATTTTTAAAGGGCTATTAGATTAGGTGCAATTGTTTTTATTTTTGATAATTTAATTTACTATTTTTTGTTAGCTTAGTGTTTTAAATTTTTCGCAATTTAGTGTTTATTATTTTTTTGTAATTTTCGATTTTTTATTTTTTTTCGTATTGTTAGGTTTTTTTTAAATTTGTAATTTAGAAATTTTAATTGGTAGTATTTTTTATTTTATTAGAATAGTAAGGTTAGGTTAACTTATAGTTTAATGTTAGGTTTATTTTTATTTCACAGGTAAGTTTTTATTTTTTGTAATATAGTTATATTTTAATTTTAATTTAATGTTAGGGGGGTGTTAGGTTTAGGGGTTAATAGTTTAATTTAGTGTTTTGCAATGTGGGGGGCCAGCAGTTTAGGGGTTAATCCCATATTTGTTTTTTAATTCTTGAAATGACCTGATGGTGTGCAGTAAAGGGTCAAAAGCATCCCTACCCTATGCAATTCCCTCTCCCACCAGATGCGAAAGGAAGCATTCTCGTCTCCAACAGGAAAGTTTATGTTTTCCCTCAAGGGAATAAATTTGGGTGAGGGTTGGGAAATTTTTTAATAGTTTATGAGCCTGAAACTATACCCTGAGAGGATCTCTGTATAATATGTTATTTTTAACATGTGGTGGCATTTTGCTCCTAGGACAGTATGGAAGATATAATAAGGCATTTTGTGCAGTTATTGCCTCTTCCAGGGGTAGATTACAGAAATATGCTGAATTAAAGGGACAGTCTACCATAGAATTGTTATTGTTTTAAAAGATAGATAATCCCTTTATTACCCATTCCCCAGTTTTGCAAAACCAACACAGTTATATTAATACACTTTTTACCTCTGTTACCTTGTATCTAAGAACCTTCTTCTAGTCCCCTGATCACATGACTGTGACTGTTTATTATCTATTGTCTTGCAGTTAGCATTGTGTTGGGCTAAATCTTAAATAACTCAATGTGCCTGAACACAGTGTTATCTATATGGCCCACGTGTACTTTTAGTCTCTTTGTGTTCAAAAGGAATTTAAAAAGCCTGTGATAAGAGGCAGCCCTCAAGAGTTTAGAAATTAGCATATGAGTCTGCCTAGGTTTATTTTTAACTAAGAATACCAAGAGAAAAAAGCAAATTTGATGATAAAAGTAAATTGGAAAGTTGATTAAAATTAAAAGTCCTATCTGAACAATGAAAGTTTAATTTTGACTAGACTGTCCCTTTAAGCTGCCAGTTCGTTACCAGTCTAAACAAGGAGGTCCAATTATACAATTTTTAGATTTGGTAGTCCCAGACCTCCCATGTCATACGAGAGTTGCAGTTTACCAGCAGCTATTCTGGATTTTTCCCCTTGCCATAGGAATTGTCTAGTGGCTCTTTCTAATTCTGCTGTATCTTTCCTAGTCATTAGGAGTGGTAGCATGAGCAATGGGTAGAGGAGCCTCGGGAGCAGGGACATTTTAAAGAGATTTATACGAACCAGTAAGATTCAAGGGGAGATTTTTCCAGTTTGACAGTTGAGTGCATAATGATTTGCATTGCCTCTTAATGTTCAGATCATATAATTTATGTGATTTGTTTTTTAAATTAAATGTTTTATTGATTTTTCAAAATAGTAAACAAATAAACAAACAAATGAACAAGAGGTACAGAGTATTCGCATATGTCCAAGAAGTGAACAGACAAGGGTTGAGATTGTCCACCTTAGGTAATATGTAACAAATCGTCTCATATAGAGTATTATAAACAAGTAAATAGCATTGTCAGGTACATTTCTAGTTTGAGTGTTACATTACACCACTTTGTAGATACATAGATATGACATTCACAGTATTTTTTGTTCCCATAAAAAAAGATATCTGCATAAAAGTCTTGCTTCCCAATAAATACATAATGTATTCTTTCTAACGCTAAGACATGATCTACTTCATTTAACCACATAGGTAGTGTAGGGAGCACATTTTTCTTCCATAGCCTAGGTATTAAGCGCTTTGCGCAATTGAGCAAACAATGAGATAATCGTTTCCTATAAATGCAGATGATGTGTGATGTATCGTTTAGTAGAATAATAGTGGGTGAGAGTGCTATTGAGGTTCCTAGTACAGTGTTAATGCTCTTAGAGATATCTGCCCAAAAAGTGCATAAGAGGGGGCAGGACCACCAGATATGAGACAGTGTACCCACACCCCCACAGCATCTCCAGCATAAAGAGGAGGAATTCAGAAAGATACTGTGAAGGTGGTGCAGAGTCAGAAACCACCTGGAGAGCAGTTTATAGTTCATTTCAGCTATATTTATGGAGATGGATGACTTTTTTGTCTCATTAAATATATGGCTCCATTGAGGCTCATTTAGGTTGTTTTTTAGCTCTGCTTCCCATTTAGAAATATAGGAGGGTTTCTTATTGGGGAAGGAACATGTTAGTATTTTGTAAATTATGGAGATATGAGACCTATTTATAGAGGGGGAAGTGCATAAGGTTTCAAAGGGGGTAAGTGGTCTGATAAGGTCCTATTTGTGGGGGCTAGAGAGTATGGCATGTCTGACTTGAAGGTAGGGAAACCATTGATGGAAAGGTGGCCCCAACAACTGGGAAAGTGCTAGTTGTGGATGCACCATGCCTCTGTCACCATATGAACTGGAATATTTGTAGGTAAACCCGGTACACATGGAGTCTGGATAGCATGAGAATCTAACAGACTATGGGTTGTTAACAAGGGGGGTTAGAGGGGATATCAGGCTAGATATTATTTTGTCTTGGGCCACTAACTTGTCCCAGACTCGTAGGGTAGCTTCTACAATATAATTTGTACTAGCTCTGGGGGGTCTTGCTTTGGGGGGGGGATCCAGCACAGTTTACCTATATTATGACCTATCATATTGCATTCTAGTTGGACCCATGGCTTATTTGGGCGAGAGTGTTTCCAAGCAGTGATACGTGCCAAATGGGCTGCTCTATGATAATCTATAATGTTTAGGACACCCAAGCCTCCGTGCTCTCTACTGAGGTATAGTGTATTACTGGCCACCCTGGTTCTATTATGTGCCTATATAAATAATTCAAATTGTTTTTGCTGTCGGGATAAATAATGTAGGGGAAGATCTAATGGGAGAACCTGAAATAGATACAGGAATTTAGGGAGTAGATTCATTTTTATGGCATTAATGTGCCCTATCCAAGAGAGGTGGATCTGCTTGTGCCAGGTCTCAAGGGAGGACAGAGACTCATTCTGCAAAGGTAAATAGTTAAGGTCAAAAATATCTGCTGGAGTAGCAGGAAACTCAATACCCAAATAACGTAATTTGTTCGCGATCTGGAAACTGGTATGACTGGAAAAAAATCAGGATTCAACCTCTGAGATATTTAAGAGCATCAGTATTAATTTTCCCATGTTGATAGTGAAAATAGAAACCTGTTTGTACATGTCTAGCTCTGCAAGGAGGGGAGGTATAGAAGAGATTGGGGAATGGATTGTGAATATAATATCGTCTGTGCAAAGGAGACACTTTTGGTGCTCTTCACCGAAGGAGATGTCCTGGATGTTAGTGTTACTTCTGATCCTAGCTGCTAATGCCTCCACCACTAGGGCGAACAACAGGGGAGAAAGGGGGCAGCCCTGCCGGGTGCCGTTGTTAATGGAGATCTGATGGGATAATGTGTTGTTAGCGGAGATTCTGGCAGTGGGGCTGTGATATAGCTCCTTTATTCGAGTAATCAACATAACCGAGAATCCAAACTTCGACAGTGTGGTCCAGAGAAAATACCAGTCCACCCTGTCTGTGGACAGAAAGACCAGGGAGGTTTTAGAGGAAACAGCAGTAAACTGGGTTTGCAATACACGTATAGAATTATCTTTGGCTTCCCTACCTGGAATGAAACCGACCTGGTCGGTATGTATAAGTAGGGGGAGGATTCCATTTATTCTCGTCACCAGCAACTTTGCGTATAACTTAATGTCTATGTTTATTAAAGATATTGGGTGATAATTGATTACCTGATCAGACAGTTTCCCTGGTTTTGGAATGACAGAGATCGTAGCCACTAATAAAGACTGCGGTAGTTGGGATACATTATCAATAGAGTTATATAGTTGAAGAAGCTGAGGGCTTATTTGGGATTTGAAAAGATGGTAGAACTTAGGTGTAAAACCATCAGGGCCTCGGGTCTTTCCCTGAGGAAGGTTCTTAATAGCCACTAGGAGTTCCTGTAACATAAATTGAGTGGCAAAAGTCTCACAGTGCTCCACCATCAGGGAAGGGAGATGTGTCTGTGAAAGGTAGTTTTCAATTAATCTATGTTTATGGAGTGGGTCTAGGGTTGGTAGATTATAGAGGGAGGAGTAGTATTCTGCAAATTGGTTGACTATATCCACATTGGAGGTATATGAGGATCCAGAAGAATCCACTATATAAGGAATAAAGGATTTGTAGTTCCTTTTTTTAAATGATCTGGGCAGAAGACGTCCTGCCTTGTTAATTTCAATGAAAAACTTGGATTTTGTAGTGAGTGCTTGGAGGTGGCTGTTTTTAATCAGGTATTGAGTAAGTGCTTCCCTGGCCTGTTGAGAATGCAACAAGAGCTGTGAGGATTTGGAGTCACGTTTTAGCTCTCTTTCTTTCTCCTGGAAGTCAGACGTCAAAGTTGTGTATAGTGCTAGTGTTTGCGTAATTTATGTGTATGAATCATTATCACGCCTCTAATGTAGCATTTGTATTCTTCTCAATTATTAGTTATTGAGGGCTCATCAAAATTGTTAAAATTAAATAACTCAGTTGTTTTTTCTATTATATTGGTGGTTATCAAAGGGTATGAGAAGATCTGGTCATTGAGTCTCCAGAGCTGCTGGTGTTGGGGCTTTGTAGACCATTTAAAAGTGGAGTTAACCATGCTATGATCAGACCAGAAGGAATCAGTCAGGGCGGACAGCATGCCTTGGTCAGAGAGTAAGTAATCTAGGCGCATATAGGAGCGCTGAGGGTTAGAGAAAAAAATAAAGTCCTTGATCATAGGGTGTCTTAATCTGCAGGTGTCAAAGAAGGGAATAGCACAAAGTTCCTGCCAATTGGCTCTTATTTGGCTCGTCCGGAGATATGATTTACCCGAAGATGTGTTTAAAGCTGGGGTAATAGGAAAGTTGAAATCACCTCCCAGAATTATGGGGCCTTTAGAAATATCTAATAGGTGATTAGCAACTTTTCGAAAGAAAGGAGGTAAAGGGCATATTGGGGCATACATATTGGCCAATGTGAGTGGTCTGCCATAATATAACCCTACCAAGATTAGTATCCTGCCCTTTTGGTCTTGGTATTTGTCCAGGAGTTGGAAGGATGTACCCTTTCTGAATGAGATACTGACCCCATTATGTTTTGTTGGGCCAGAATTAAGGAAGGTCATAATAGAGGCATGAAAAAGTGGGTTAATTAGTCTTTCTAAAATGTGTTTCTTGGGTCATAATAATGTCGGTATGCTTTTCATAGAAGTCATGGAATGCTATTGAGCGTTTCTGTGGGGACAAGAATCCCTTTACATTCTGTGTGGCAATGCTAAAAGAGCTGACTTGGGGATGTCGAGGTATAGGGATCTGAGTGGTGGTCTGTACATCAGGCATTATTTGCTAAAGCTGAGACAATACGTTTCTGATACAACAGATTTATACTCTGTAAGTAGTGTAACTGATTTCAAACAATAGGTATATCACCTAAATGTGAGGTTGGGGACAGGTAAGGGTAGGGAAAGTATTTAAAGGTAGGGGGAGTAGGTACATAAAGGGGTTAAAGATAGACGAGGAGTCGTCAAGCAGAAGCTCAACCACTATGAGCTAGGAAAGGAGAGAAGGAGAACAGAGAGTGTGACAGCAGGGGAAATTACATCTCAACAGAGCCCACTCCAATGGGAGGTTAAACAATAAAATACACTTGAGGGTGCATAGCCCCCAGATTAGTAAAGTAAAATGTAACGTGGTACAAAATGTAAGAACATATCGGGAGTAAAACAGACATATGCCACAGCAAGAGACGGGTTAGCATATATGTGCAAGGAAAGGTTCACAGCTTTATCTAGGAGTATCATTAATGACACTCAAAATAATCACTAAAAGCAAAACATGTAGTGAATTACACTTCTGTGGACAAGGTAAACCTGAGGGTTCACATAGTCAAGGCTAGTATTTGTAAATCTATAAGAGTAACCAGTATATATTCAAGACATAAAAAAGGGGCTACATAGTGAAAAGTCCATGCAAGTGATATTGGTTTCGGCTCTAAGCTTGGGGAGAAAAGTTCAAGTATCCTAGACATGTACTAATAGGCCCCAGATTTATACAGTAGTGTGTGATATGGTACGGAATGCAATAACATGACAGGAGTAAAACAGATATATCATAAAACAAACAGTGGGTTAACATATACATTCAGAGAGAAGTTCACATCTTGGGCCGAAAGTACTCTCGACTGCATTAAAGCTAAACATTGTAAGGCAAAGTAACAAATAAGTTTCACATCTTTTAACAGGGGAGACCTGAGAATATACAAGATATCGGCAGATATATGAAAGTGAATAAGACTAAACATTAAACAGGAGTCCACAGGTAGCTTGCAGATATCAAGTGTCCACTAAACATGCAGAAGGCTACATAGTGAAATGTCAATGTGAGTGGTATGATTCTTCATTTCGAAACATAAAAGAGGCTGCTTCTTGGGTGGTAACTAGCCATAGAACAAGCTGCTATTGTTCGTTCCCAGGTTGAGCGCTTCTCTCTTTTGATTTATGCAAATTATGACATTTTGGGAAGTCTCCCTAAGTGTGATGCAGGAATCAGGGCCTCGATCCGATATGCAGCGTCGCCCACAAAAGCCGGTGACGCCAAATTTTGCGCTGGTTTGGTATCACATATACGGCGTAACATAGAAGTTTCGCTCGTATATTTCTGCCTTCGGCCGTAGGTTTTTGGCCCATAGACAGGTATACCAAACCAGCGCAGTTTGGTATCCAATATAGAGCGTAAGGATTTACGTGGCGAAAATGGAGAAATCCTACTCCATTTTCACCTCACCACAAATTGCAGGCGTAGTAAGCCTTACGTTGTCTATTGGAGCCCCGTAGCTCCCTAAACTACCTGCAAAATAAAAGCTAACACATAACGCATGCGCAATGTCTATCTACCTGTCAACTGCGATCCCCGCTGCAATCCCTAATAAAGTATTTAACCCCTAAACCGCTGCTCCCAGACCCCGCCGCCACCTACATTAAATGTATAAGCCACTAATGTGAGCCCCTACACCGCCGCCATCTACATTACCTACCCCCTAATATGAGCCCCTTACACCGCCGCCACCTACATTAACTACCCCATAATGTGAGCCCCTTACACCGCCGCCACCTACATTAACTACCCCCTAATGTGAGCCCCTTACACCGCCGCCACCTACATTAACTACCCCCTAATGTGAGCCCCTTACACCGCCGCCACCTACATTAACTACCCCCTAATTTGAGCTCCTACCCCGCCACCAGCTATATTAAAATTATTAACCCCTAATCTAATCCCACTATACCGCCGCCACTATATTAAATTAATCAACCCCTAAAATACTAAACTACCACTAAACCTAAGTCTAACCCTACAAATAGCCCTGAAAAGGGCTTTTTGCGTGGCATTACCCCAAAGTAAACAGCTCTATTGCCAGCCACTAAAGCACCAGCTCATAGGAAATGTATTGATTACCTGGAGAATAAAGCACACATACTCTGCTCACTGACACCCACACACACACACTCTGCTCACATACACACTCACACAATTCTGTGGCACAGTGCCAGTTACTAAGCAATTAGAATGCTACACAATCTCTTCTCTACTCACTACTGTATTGTAAAAATAGAAATAATTCACCATACAAATTTTATACAAAGGACAAGTTATCAATACTGCCATCACAGCTGCTGCTGCAATATGGTGTTCAAGAAACGCACGTGCACATCCCACTTAGGTATGCTCTTCAACAAAGGACACCAAAGGATACCAAAAGAATTAAGTACATAATAAAAGTAAAATAGAAAGTTTATTTATTTTTTTGTGTGCAATTTCTATCTGAATGATGGAAATGTAATTATGACTTCCATGTCCCTTTCAAAAACTAATTTGATTTGCTGACATGGGGCCAGTAACAGTTGATGCTAATTCTCAAAATATAAATAACTAGAAAAGTCTATTAAAATAGCATGCTCTACATCAATAAAAGTTTAATTTTAAATGTCTCCCTTTGACTATGTGTTAACCAGTTACTTTACAGTGGCATTATTTCTAAAAACATTTAACTGCAATAATTACATATATTTTTTAAATGACTCATTATCTCCTTTTATTAATATAAACTTGTATAAAAGCAGCACATGTTAAAAACACAATGCAACAGCTTTCAATTGATTTGTGAGTTACAAGTTAACAGCAGTCTTTAAATACATGGAGACACAGAGAAAAATAAAAATAGATACTGCATCCTCTGGCTGAACAGACATAACATATATGGAGTTTGTACCTAATTAAATCAAATAACCATGAAAAAAGGGAGGCTTAGCTATATTCAATGTCAAAAACTTTAATTTAAATAATGTGGACATTGCACACTTAACTTCAAACTCTGGGTTTTAAATTATGGATTTAAATTTGAATTGACCCTTTGACTTCCTGTCAATATTGGGTTATGCTCACTTACTGTCCCCTCCTGTTAATGATCTGTATCTGAACACAATTTGTGAATCACAAGAGTTGTAGAATACTTTACTCTTCTGCTTGGTGTCATGTGTTCTTAGGTTACCTCAGCTTCCAGTTGTGTCACATGACCCTGCTCACTGCATCCTCCTTCTGATTAATCTATATATCCTTCACTTGCTAGGAGGCATCAAGAGTGGTGCCTCCTATTGGTCCCAATTTTTGCTGCTAATATATTGACAGAACACAGGTGGCGCTGCAGCACAGCTTTTCCATTGACCCATGTACTGCAATGGAGATAAGCATTCCTGTACCTGTCTCTTCATAGCATTACATGGGGGAAAATATTTTTTTGGGACTTTTTTTTTGTTTTAATTAAAACGTAATTAAGCTTTGGTCACATATGGCAGGGTAGGCACTGCCTCCCCTGCCTCTTATGAGTGCACGTCCCTGCTACAATGTAATTAATAATTGTAGCTATTTTAGGGTTTATATTTATTTTACAGGTAACTTGGTATTTATTTTAACTAGGTACAATAGCTATTAAATAGTTAATAACTATTTAATAGCTACCTTGTTAAAATAATTACCAATTTACCTGTAAAATAAATCCTAACCTAAGTTACAAATACACCTACACTATCAATAAATTAAATAAACTACAAATATCTAAACTAAAATACAATACACTAAACTAAATTACAAAAAACAAAGAAACACTAAATTACAAAAAATAAAAAAAGATTACAAGAATTTTAAGCTAATTACACCTATTCTAAACCCTCTAATAAAATAACAAAGCCCCCCAAAATAAAAAAATTCCCTACCCTAAGCTAAATTACAAAAGTTAACAGCTCTATTACCAGCCCTTAAAAGGGCTTTTTGCGGTGCATGCCCCAAAGTATTCAGCTCTTTTGCCTGTAAAAAAAACACAATACCACCCCCTACATTACAACCCCAGCCCCAGAAGATCTCCCTACCTTGAGTCATCTTCACCCAGCCGGGCCAAACTCTTCATCCAATCCGGGCGATGTCTTCATCCAAGCATCAAAGAAGAAGTCTTCCATCCGGTGATGTCTTCATCCAAGCGGCAAAGAAGTCTTCCATCCAGCGATGTCTTCATCCAAGCGGCAAAGAAGAGGTCCTCCATCGGGCGAAGTTTTCCTCCAAGCGGCATCTTCAATCTTCTTTCTTCGGACCTCCAACGCGGAACATCTAGCTGGCCCAACGACTGAAAGACGAATGAAGCTTCCTTTAAATGACGTCATCCAAGATGGCGTCCCTCAAATTCCGATTGGCTGATAGGATTCTATCAGCCAATCGGAATTAAGGTAAGAAAATCTGATTGTCTGATTCAATCAGCTAATCAGATTCAAGTTCAATCCGATTGGCTGATCCAATCAGCCAATCAGATTGAGCTTGCATTCTATTGGCTGAATCCTATCAGCCAATTGGAATTTGAGGGATGCCATCTTGGATGACGTCATTTAAAGGAAACTTAATTCGTCTTTCAGTCGTCGAGCCAGCTGGATGTTCCGCGTCAGAGGTCCGAAGAAAGAAGATTGAAGATGCCGCTTGGAGGAAAAACTTCACCCCGATAGAGGACCTCTTCTTTGCCGCTTGGATGAAGACATCGCTGAATAGAAGACTTCTTCTTTGCCGCTTGGATGAAGACATCACCGGATGGAAGACTTCTTTGCTGCTTGGATGAAGACATCGCCCGGATTGAATGAAGAGTTCGGCCCGGCTGGGTGAAGACGACTCAAGGTAGGGAGATCTTCTGGGGCTTAGTGTTAGGTTTCTTTAAGGGGGGTTTGGTGGGTTTAGAGTAGGGGTATGTGGGTGGTGGGTTGTAATGTTGGGGGGTGGTATTGTGTTTTTTTTTTACAGGCAAAAGAGCTGAATACTTTGGGGCATGCCCCACAAAAAAAAAACCTTTTAATGGCTAGTAATAGAGCTGTTAACTTTTGTAATTTAGTTTAGGGTAGGGATTTTTTTTCTTTTGGGGGGCTTTGTTATTTTATTAGGGGGCTTAGAATAGGTGTAATTAGCTTAATATTCTTGTAATCTTTTCTTATTTTTTGTAATTTAGTGTTTGTTTCTTTTTGTAATTTAGTTTAGTGTATTTAATTGTATTTTAGTTTAGATATTTTTAGTTTATTTAATTTATTGATAGTGTATTTGTAACTTAGGTTAGGATTTATTTTACAGGTAAATTGGTAATTATTTTAACAAGGTAGCTATTAAATAGTTATTAACTATTTAATAGCTATTGTACCTAGTTAAAATAAATACCAATTTACCTGTAAAATAAATATAAACCCTAAAATAGATACAATGTAATTATTGATTACATTGTAGCTATCTTAGGGTTTATTTTATAGGTAAGTATTTAGATTTAAATAGGAATATTTTAATTAATAATATTAATATTAATTAGATTTATTTTAATAAGAATTTAGCTAGGGGTGTTAGAGTTAGATAGGGTTATTATACTTAATATATATATATATAATATAATAACTATATTAACTATATTAACCCTAATATAATTAGGGTTAATATAGTTAATATATAATATAATAAGTAAACTAAGTAAAGAAAATATGAGAGAGTAGATCTATAAATGCTGTCTAAGTCCAAAACTGGTACTACCCTTATTTAGATTATGAATAATAAAATTTAGAAAGAGAAGTTTTCAAATTATATGTTAGTAATTTGAAAAAAGCAAGGGATTCAAAGAGCACACAGAACGACTGTTATTTAAAATATATTCCAATTTATTTTCCCAAACACATATAGTGAGTTACTAAATTTGGCCAGGTCAGGCAAAAGTAACTTAAGTTTAAAAAAGAACAAATCAAGGTAAGATAGAAATGAAGAATTAACTGCCTAAGCATACGTATGCTAATTTCTATCTCTAGTAGCTAACATCACAGGGTATATATTATATGCATATATATTATTGTATACACAGCTAGTCAAGCGTGCAAACATCACACTGTGAAACACAAGATAGAAGGGTATACTTCATTAAAAAGACAAAGCAAGATGAGAGCATATACAGGCTTAAAGATATACAATTCACAGCCTATTAATCAAACGGTGCATACACTTATCAGATTAAAGCAAGAATAGTCCGTATAATGAAATACATATACACAAGTTCCAAGTGTGACAAGGTGTAGGAAATAATATCCTTGTAAAACAGGCAACTTAGCTTTTGTGTCTTGGTAACCTCTTAGCGGGTGCACCGCTCACACGAAGCCTGTGTGTTGGCGTCTGACGTCACAAGAGAGGAGTTTCCCAGTTGTCACCGAAATCCAATCCGTGGCTTGTTCGCAAAGGGGTGTGTATGTAGGCTCGGCAAACGGCTGATGAGAAAAAGAACCAGGCTTCTCCCAAAGCTTTGCAGCAAATGCCGTCTGTTTCAAGAAGTACCACAAAAAACATACACGCTTTCCACCACTTGCATTTACTTGTGTTATAGCTGATAGCTGATAGATGAGATGACTCTGTGTCTGGCTATACTGGGAAGAAACCAGGTCTCCCCTCAGCGCTGCTCACTGAAAAGCCGTTACTCTCTACCAAGATGTACCGTCACTTGAAGCGCAGCTCTCCCAACTGCTTAAATTACTTGCACCGTTGCAGGAAATAGAGAGGGATTAGGTTGAGTTCTCCATCTCACAGTTTACTGCCCGAAAGGAAGTAGATAGGGCAGCACTCCATTCCAAACTGGTATATGGTAGCCATGCGAGCTAGAAAACCATATTGTAACCAAGAAATGTTGAAAACACAGGAGTTAAGTCGACCTTGCTCCTGAAACAACACCCATAAGTGTTGCAAACACAACAATACCAACGACCGTTTCACCCCCACAGCCAGTGTGTGTCTCAGGGGTTCATCAGGGTATACTAAAATCCACTCCGGACTTACTCTATTTAAAGGCTCACCTGGTATCCCAGGTGAACCTAATCACATGCTAAAATTGCTCTTCTCAGAGCTGCAGTAGCATTACTACCCTTTATTTAGCTATTAACTTTCAAACAAAATAGATAGATATGGATAAAGGGGGCTAGCCTAATTCCTTAACAAAGCCCCAAATCTCATCCATTTGAAACTAAAGTTACCTATATGGCATATACTCCATCCCCAAATATATTAAGATGAAAAATTATATAGTTTTACAAGAAGCTGGCATATTCAAGTTTATCATTTAGACCTACTGGGTATCTGGTTCCTAGTTTGTAAATCCATCTACTCTCTTTTTGTAACAAAACCTTCTCATTATTACCACCCCTTCCGTTTGTGATACCTTTATCAATTATAGTGAATTTCAAAGAATCCACATTACCATTGTGGAAAGAACAAAAGTGTCTTGCCACATTGGTATCCCTGGCATGTAGAATGTCATCTCGATGTTCTTGTACCCGGTCCTTTACGAGTCTTTTGGTTTTTCCCACGTAAAAGACCGGGCACGAACAGCGAAGGAGATAAATAACTCCCTCTGATTGGCAGTTAAAGAAGAATTTAATGTCATAGGAGATCCCCTCTTGGGTGGAGAATTTATTGGTGCTATCCATGTGGGCACAGTACACACAGTGCCCACAGGGATAGCTACCTTTTATTCCCCTATCTTTCCTCAGCCAATCAGAGTTGGAGTGGCCTCTAGTGAATTGACTTTTCACTAAGATATCCCTTAAACTTCGTGCTTTCTTAGCCGTCATAAGTGGTTTTTCGCCCACTGCATATTTGACCTTTTCATCTAGCATTAGAATGTGCCAGTTTTCATTCATTAGTGATCTAATTCCATGCCAATGGTCATTAAATCTCGTAATGAATCTAATCTGGCTCTTATCTGTGTTTACTTTCTTATTATACAGAAGAGCATCCCTTGGAGTCTTACGTGCTTTCCAAAGTGCCCTTTTCAGGCATTTATTGGAATACCCCCTTTTGAGGAATCTAAGCTTCATAAGATCTGCATGTTTATCAAACTTTGCCAAGGAGGAACAGTTTCTCATCAAACGGAGAAACTGTCCATATGGAATCCCCTTGATCAAATGGGAGGGATGACCACTACCTGCATGCAAAATGCTATTTGTGGCATTTTTCTTTCTAAAATTCTCTGTGACAATTTTCAAGCCTTCCTTTTTAATCGTTATGTCAAAATTTTTTAACTCTTTACTGTTAGTTTCAGAGGTGAGGATGATGTTCCTGTCATTGTTATTTAGTTGTCTGACAAACTCATTGAATTCCTCAATGGATCCGTCCCAAAGGACAAGAACATCATCCACATATCTTACCCACATCAATATTTTCTCATTGAAAATATCATTGTGAAGTTCAAAGATATCTGTTTCCCAGGCACCTAAATGGAGGCAAGCGTACGTAGGAGCGCACACTGCCCCCATCGCCGTTCCTCGTATCTGTCTATAAATTTGTCCATCAAACGAAAAGACATTGTTCTGAAGGACAAATTTTAATAGAGAGATCACAAATTCTGAATTATCAGAAGAACGAGGCCCTTTAGTGTCAAGGAACTTCCTAATGGCCTGCAGACCAATCTCATGAGGTATGGAGGAGTAAAGCCCCTCCACATCCAGGGAAGCTAATAGTGTGTTTTCATTAACCACAACTCCATCCAACTTTCTAAGAAGGTCCGATGTGTCCTTGACATATGAGGGTAATGTCAGGAGAAAAGGTCTAAAAAATGTATCCACATATTCCCCGATGTTCTCTGTCATGCTGCCCAACCCCGAGACTATCGGTCTCCCTGGTTGGCATTTAAGATTTTTGTGCACTTTCGGCAGGATATAAAATACAGGCATGACAGGGAACTCGGGGAACAGGAATTTAAACGCTTTAAGATCAATTATACCCTTACTTTTCGCATCATTCAACATCTTAAATAATAGATTCTGTATTTTGCCCAAAGGATTGTGATCCAATTTAGTATACTGATTTTTGTCATTTAATTGACGCTTGGCTTCATTAACATAAAGTTGTTCGTCAATTAAAACTAAATTCCCGCCCTTATCTGCGGGCTTGATCACCAAACCCCTGGCCATACACAGATCCTTTAACGCTTTCCTCTCTCTAGGTTTCAAATTATCCTCCATTTGTTCAACATTTAACAAGTCAATATCTTTCTCCATTTTTTTCACAAAGAGGTTCACTGCTGGAACCAGAGAGAGGGAAGGCATATATGAAGATTTCGGTTTGAAAATGGGTTTCACTAGATCAGATGCTACTGAGTCGTCAGGGGGTTCCTCATCATTATCTATAAGCAAAGATTCTAAATCCATTAGAGCTTGTTGGTCACTTGGACCCAAAGTATTAGACTGTTTAGATTCCATCATTAAAGATAAGACGATTTTTCTAGCAAAAAGATGTAAGTCTTTTTGGAGTTCAAATTTGTCTATTCTAGCAGTTGGACAAAAAGAAAGTCCCTTTTTAAGAGCCTGGTTCTTTTTCTCATCAGCCGTTTGCCGAGCCTACATACACACCCCT
Source organism: Bombina bombina (assembly GCF_027579735.1). Classification (NCBI taxonomy): domain Eukaryota; kingdom Metazoa; phylum Chordata; class Amphibia; order Anura; family Bombinatoridae; genus Bombina; species Bombina bombina. Next base: position 921,794,880 of record NC_069500.1, read on the forward strand.
TTGCGAACAAGCCACGGATTGGATTTCGGTGACAACTGGGAAACTCCTCTCTTGTGACGTCAGACGCCAACACACAGGCTTCGTGTGAGCGGTGCACCCGCTAAGAGGTTACCAAGACACAAAAGCTAAGTTGCCTGTTTTACAAGGATATTATTTCCTACACCTTGTCACACTTGGAACTTGTGTATACGTATTTCATTATACGGACTATTCTTGCTTTAATCTGATAAGTGTATGCACCGTTTGATTAATAGGCTGTGAATTGTATATCTTTAAGCCTGTATATGCTCTCATCTTGCTTTGTCTTTTTAATGAAGTATACCCTTCTATCTTGTGTTTCACAGTGTGATATTTGCACGCTTGACTAGCTGTGTATACAATAATATATATGCATATAATATATACCCTGTGATGTTAGCTACTAGAGATAGAAATTAGCATACGTATGCTTAGGCAGTTAACTCTTCATTTCTATCTTACCTTGATTTGTTCTTTTTTAAACTTAAGTTACTTTTGCCTGACCTGGCCAAATTTAGTAACTCACTATATGTGTTTGGGAAAATAAATTGGAATATATTTTAAATAACAGTCGTTCTGTGTGCTCTTTGAATCCCTTGCTTTTTTCAAATTACTAACATATAATTTGAAAACTTCTCTTTCTAAATTTTATTATTCATAATCTAAATAAGGGTAGCACCAGTTTTGGACTTAGACAGCATTTATAGATCTACTCTCTCATATTTTCTTTACTTAGTTTACTTATTTTTGAGGAGTTTATTAGAGGATTCTATGTTCCTCTTCTTTTTGAGATTGAAGTAGATTGCTGTAGGAGAGAATTGTTTTCTCCTTAAGGTGAATTTTTCCCACTGTTGTTTGCTTTTTTTGGCTGGGCCGGCGATTATTATGGCTTATACTCTATCTGATGACCTGTGGGAAGCTGAACTAAAAGATTCCCTAGCAAATGATATTGTTGGGGGGGAGGATAATGAGGAAGAAAATGTAACTATTTTTAGTGCGTTCAGGAGATATAGATATCTCCTGAACTGTCAACTAAAAATTAAAGCAGAAAATGCAAGTTTGGCTAATTATATAAATAAAAAAATCATCCCAAGAGGGTTGCGCTTGTCATTAGATCCAGGATCAAATACAAGGGAGGATGAGGAAGGTGACACCTTTGTGGAGGATTGGAATGACAAACTATCCTCAACCTCCCTTGATTTGATGGAAATGATGATCAAGAGGAATAATAAAAGACTTGAGAAAGTCAAGATTGAGGCTGAAAAGGCCCTACTGAAAGTTAATTCATTTGAAAATGATCCCAACTTTGAAAAACTGAATGGGGAAACTAGTTTAAATGTATCTAAATTAAAATCTGATATTAAAACAAGGAAATGCAGAAAGTATAGACGTGATCAAGATGATTACAAAAATGGGAGGGTGTATGTTTATAAATCCCAAAAGGGTACATACGACTCAGGAACAGATGCTTCAGACTGTGAATCGGGGGTGTCAAAAAACTATGTAGGTACATCACAAAAAGAAGGAAGCGAAAGAACAGAAGGGGAAAAAGGAAAAGATCCCTATGGGAACCCCCCCAAAGAGAAGAGATACCCAACAAGACAGACCAGAGGGAGAGGGGATTATTACACTCCGAACAGGGGGAGATTCAGAGGGAGAGGGACACACAGGGGTTATTAGATCATACTTTTGAGGATGAAATGCAGGTTATAAACCTCTCCTCTTTCCCCTTAAATCTAGCCCATATTGAAGTACTTAAAAAGGGACTTTCTTTTTGTCCAACTGCTAGAATAGACAAATTTGAACTCCAAAAAGACTTACATCTTTTTGCTAGAAAAATCGTCTTATCTTTAATGATGGAATCTAAACAGTCTAATACTTTGGGTCCAAGTGACCAACAAGCTCTAATGGATTTAGAATCTTTGCTTATAGATAATGATGAGGAACCCCCTGACGACTCAGTAGCATCTGATCTAGTGAAACCCATTTTCAAACCGAAATCTTCATATATGCCTTCCCTCTCTCTGGTTCCAGCAGTGAACCTCTTTGTGAAAAAAATGGAGAAAGATATTGACTTGTTAAATGTTGAACAAATGGAGGATAATTTGAAACCTAGAGAGAGGAAAGCGTTAAAGGATCTGTGTATGGCCAGGGGTTTGGTGATCAAGCCCGCAGATAAGGGCGGGAATTTAGTTTTAATTGACGAACAACTTTATGTTAATGAAGCCAAGCGTCAATTAAATGACAAAAATCAGTATACTAAATTGGATCACAATCCTTTGGGCAAAATACAGAATCTATTATTTAAGATGTTGAATGATGCGAAAAGTAAGGGTATAATTGATCTTAAAGCGTTTAAATTCCTGTTCCCCGAGTTCCCTGTCATGCCTGTATTTTATATCCTGCCGAAAGTGCACAAAAATCTTAAATGCCCACCAGGGAGACCGATAGTCTCGAGGTTGGGCAGCATGACAGAGAACATCGGGGAATATGTGGATACATTTTTGAGACCTTTTCTCCTGACATTACCCTCATATGTCAAGGACACATCGGACCTTCTTAGAAAGTTGGATGGAGTTGTGGTTAATGAAAACACACTATTAGCTTCCCTGGATGTGGAGGGGCTTTACTCCTCCATACCTCATGAGATTGGTCTGCAGGCCATTAGGAAGTTCCTTGACACTAAAGGGCCTCGTTCTTCTGATAATTCAGAATTTGTGATCTCTCTATTAAAATTTGTCCTTCAGAACAATGTCTTTTCGTTTGATGGACAAATTTATAGACAGATACGAGGAACGGCGATGGGGGCAGTGTGCGCTCCTACGTACGCTTGCCTCCATTTAGGTGCCTGGGAAATGGATATCTTTGAACTTCACAATGATATTTTCAATGAGAAAATATTGATGTGGGTAAGATATGTGGATAATGTTCTTGTCCTTTGGGACGGATCCATTGAGGAATTCAATGAGTTTGTCAGACAACTAAATAACAATGACAGGAACATCATCCTCACCTTTGAAACTAAAAGTAAAGAGTTAAATTTTCTTGACATAACGATTAAAAAGGAAGGCTTGAAAATTGTCACAGAGAATTTTAGAAAGAAAAATGCCACAAATAGCATTTTGCATGCAGGTAGTGGTCATCCCTCCCATTTGATCAAGGGGATTCCATATGGACAGTTTCTCCGTTTGAGGAGATACTGTTCCTCCTTGGCAAAGTTTGATAAACATGCAGATCTTATGAAGCTTAGATTCCTCAAAAGGGGGTATTCCAATAAATGCCTGAAAAGGGCACTTTGGAAAGCACGTAAGACTCCAAGGGATGCTTTTCTGTATAATAAGAAAGTAAACACAGATAAGAGCCAGATTAGATTCATTACGAGATTTAATGACCATTGGCATGGAATTAGATCACTAATGAATGAAAACTGGCACATTCTAATGCTAGATGAAAAGGTCAAATATGCAGTGGGCGAAAAACCACTTATGACGGCTAAGAAAGCACGAAGTTTAAGGGATATCTTAGTGAAAAGTCAATTCACTAGAGGCCACTCCAACTCTGATTGGCTGAGGAAAGATAAGGGAATAAAAGGTAGCTATCCCTGTGGGCACTGTGTGTACTGTATCACAAACGGAAGGGGTGGTAATAATGAGAAGGTTTTGTTACAAAAAGAGAGTAGATGGATTTACAAACTAGGAACCAGATACCCAGTAGGTCTAAATGATAAACTTGAATATGCCAGCTTCTTGTAAAACTATATAATTTTTCATCTTAATATATTTGGGGATGGAGTATATGCCATATAGGTAACTTTAGTTTCAAATGGATGAGATTTGGGGCTTTGTTAAGGAATTAGGCTAGCCCCCTTTATCCATATCTATCTATTTTGTTTGAAAGTTAATAGCTAAATAAAGGGTAGTAATGCTACTGCAGCTCTGAGAAGAGCAATTTTAGCATGTGATTAGGTTCACCTGGGATACCAGGTGAGCCTTTAAATAGAGTAAGTCCGGAGTGGATTTTAGTATACCCTGATGAACCCCTGAGACACACACTGGCTGTGGGGGTGAAACGGTTGTTGGTATTGTTGTGTTTGCAACACTTATAGGTGTTGTTTCAGGAGCAAGGTCGACTTAACTCCTGTGTTTTCATGAACATTTCTTGGTTACAATATGGTTTTCTAGCTCGCATGGCTACCATATACCAGTTTGGAATGGAGTGCTGCCCTATCTACTTCCTTTCGGGCAGTAAACTGTGAGATGGAGAACTCAACCTAATCCCTCTCTATTTCCTGCAACGGTGCAAGTAATTTAAGCAGTTGGGAGAGCTGCGCTTCAAGTGACGGTACATCTTGGTAGAGAGTAATGGCTTTTCAGTGAGCAGCGCTGAGGGGAGACCTGGTTTCTTCCCAGTATAGCCGGACACAGAGTCATCTCATCTATCAGCTATCAGCTATAACACAAGTAAATGCAAGTGGTGGAAAGCATGTATGTTTTTTGTGGTACTTCTTGAAACAGACGGCATTTGCTGCAAAGCTTTGGGAGAAGCCTGGTTCTTTTTCTCATCAGCCGTTTGCCGAGCCTACATACACACCCCTTTGCGAACAAGCCACGGATTGGATTTCGGTGACAACTGGGAAACTCCTCTCTTGTGACGTCAGACGCCAACACACAGGCTTCGTGTGAGCGGTGCACCCGCTAAGAGGTTACCAAGACACAAAAGCTAAGTTGCCTGTTTTACAAGGATATTATTTCCTACACCTTGTCACACTTGGAACTTGTGTATACGTATTTCATTATACGGACTATTCTTGCTTTAATCTGATAAGTGTATGCACCGTTTGATTAATAGGCTGTGGATTGTATATCTTTAAGCCTGTATATGCTCTCATCTTGCTTTGTCTTTTTAATGAAGTATACCCTTCTATCTTGTGTTTCACAGTGTGATATTTCCACGCTTGACTAGCTGTGTATACAATAATATATATGCATATAATATATACCCTGTGATGTTAGCTACTAGAGATAGAAATTAGCATACGTATGCTTAGGCAGTTAACTCTTCATTTCTATCTTACCTTGATTTGTTCTTTTTTAAACTTAAGTTACTTTTGCCTGACCTGGCCAAATTTAGTAACTCACTATATGTGTTTGGGAAAATAAATTGGAATATACTTTAAATAACAGTCGTTCTGTGTGCTCTTTGAATCCCTTGCTTTTTTCAAATTACTAACATATAATTTGAAAACTTCTCTTTCTAAATTTTATTATTCATATAATATAATAACTATATTAACCCTAATATAATTAGGGTTAATAAAGTTAATATAGGTGGCAGCGGTGTAGGGGGGTCAGATTAGGGGTTAATCTATTTAATATAGGTGGCGGCGGTGTAGGGGGAATAGATTAGGGGGTAATACATTTATTATAGGTGGCAGTGGTATAGGGGGATTTAGATTATAGGCAAAAGAGCTGATTACTTTGTGACAATGCCCCACCAAAAGCCCTTTTAAGGTCTGGTAAAAGAGCTGATTACTTTGGGGCAAAGCCCTGCAAAAAGCCCTTTTAAGGGCAGGCAATAGAGCTGTTTACTTTGGGGTAATGCCACACAAAAAGCCCTTTTCAGGGCTATTTGTAGGGTTAGACTTAGGTTTAGTGGTAGGGATATTTTAGTATTTTAGGGGTTAATTAATTTAATATAGGTGGCGGCAGTATAGGTGGATTAGATTAGGGGTTAATTAATTTAATATAGCTGGTGGCGGGGTAGAGGGATTAAATTAGGCATTAATAATTGTAATATAGCTGGCGGCGGGGTAGGGAGTTAGGTTAGGGGTTAATAATTTTAATATAGCTGGCGGCGGGGTAGGAGCTCACATTAGGGAGTAGTTAATGCAGCTGGCAGCGGTGTAAGGGGCTCACATTAGGGGGTAGTTAATGTAGATGGCGGCGGGGTCCGGGAGCGGCGGTTTAGGGGTTAATAACTTTATTAGGTGTGGCAGGGTCCGGGAGTGGCGGTTTAGGGGTTAATACATTTTTTATTATTAGGAGAGTGAGGGGGGATAGCGGATAGAGGGGTATACATGTCAGGCTATGTTTAGGAGGCGTGTTAGACAGTACGGGAGATTTAATAACTTAGTCTGGTTTTGTAGGCGCCAGCAGTTTCTAAAGTGCCGTAACTCACTGGCAACTCCAGAAATTTGTAGTTACGCAGATTTCTGGACATCGCTGGTTTATCCGACTTACGGCACTTTAGCATTTGACGGCGCCGTATATGGGATAGCTCGAGTTGCGAGCTGAAACTACGGGCGGCGGGGGTTCCCTTGCTTGCGCCGCAAACTACGATCTATATCGGATCGCGCCCCAAGACGTGGACCCGTTGCTCAGTGTGCCTAGAGAGATAGGGCTGCACCTCACTGACAAGGCCCACAATAGGCCCAAACGTACGTCTGGGGTTTTGCTGTTTCTCTTGTTCAGAGAGGGATTGCCTGGTATTTCGGGGGTGGACTGTACTGTTAAGTCTGGATCAGACTGATATGATTCAGGAAAGTTCTTCTCTGTGAAAGGCACATGTTGAGCAAAAAGAGGCTGCTCCTTGGGTGGTAACTAGCCATAGAACAAGCTATTATGCTATTGTTTGTTCCCAGGTTGAGCGCTTCTCTCTTTTTATTTATGCAAATTATGACATTTTGGGAAGTCTCCCTAAGTGTGATGTGGGAATCCAGACGTGGACCCATTGCTCAGTGTGCCTAGAGGGATATGCATGCACCTCACTGATGAGACACACAATAGGCCGAAACGTACGTCTGGGGTTTTGCTGTTTCTCTTGTTCAGAGAGGGATTGCCTGGTATTTCGGGACTGTACTGTTAAATCAGGATCAGACTGATATGCTTCAGGGAAGTTCTTCTCTGTGAAAGGCACAAGTTGAGCAAAAAGAGGCTGCTTCTTGGGTGGTAACTAGCCATAGAACAAGCTATTATGGTATTGTTCATTCCCAGGTAGAGCGCTTCTCTCTTTTTATTTATGCAAAGTATTAAATAAGTTTCACATCTTTTAACAGGGGAGACCTGAGAAAATACAAGATATCATAAGATATATGAAAGTGCATAAGACTAAACATTAAACAGGAGTCCACAGGTAGCTGGCAGATATAAAGTGTCCACTAAACATGCAGAAGGCTTCATAGTGAAATGTCACTGTGAGGGGTATGATTCTTCATTTCGAAACATAAAGAGAAAAGAACTCAAATACCATGCTCACTGGTTTTGTTGATCTCGTAGAACGTGTCTCATGGATTTAGGAGATTCAGGCCCTTGCTTCTTCTTACTTTGCTTACTGGCAATTTCCGACCACAATCCTCTCTGTGGTCTCAGTGGAAGGGGCGCAGTTTTGGTAGCAAAGGAGTCTTGAATTTCTGGGAGAGGAATGCCTAGTTGCTTGCATAAGTCGGCCGCCTGAGTTGGGCTTAGACATTCATGCCTTTTCACATTTTTGATGACCAGCAAGGAGACCGGGAATCCCCACCTGTAGGGGATCTTCAAGGAGTGTAGATGTGTCATGAGGAAGGCATATTCTTTCCTGATTTGGAGAGTCCTTGCGGACAGATCCTGGAAGATCTAGATTTTAGCGCCCATATAGGGAAAATTAGGCTGAGACCTTGCTAGTTGGTAGATTTTCTCTCTATCCCTGTAGCTTTGGAAGCAGATTATAATGTTCCTGGGAGAATGATTGTCACTAGAATTATGGTGCAAAGAGTGGTGAGCCCTTTCCAAAGGCATTGTATCAATCATGTGTTGGCCAGCAATGGCTAGGGACTGGAACATGTTTTGGAGGTGTTCCTGTATATCTTCACCTTTCACAGTCTCAGGTACTCCTCTAATGTGGAGATTACTCCATCTCACCCTATTTTCCATGTCGTCCACTTTATTTTCTAGATCTTTAATCTGTGACTGTTGAGCTTCCAAGGAGGGAGACATGTCAGAAATTTCTTTAGCCCATTCCTCTCTGTCATCCTCTAGGGCCTCTATATGAAAACCCAATTCGGTAATGTCCCTTTTTAGGTCCTCACACTTACTTTTAATACAGGATTTTACTTGGATTATTAGTGCCTCTATGGCTCTCATGGTAACTGGACCATCTTTATTTTGTGAAAGGCTGTGTGGTAAGGGAGGCGGCCCTTGTGAATCATCTGGGTTATCAGATTCGTATTCATCATCACTGTGTGCCTGAGGAACATCTGCTTTTTTCTTTTTGTCAGCATTTTTTAAAAAAGTATTCATTGCACTAGGGACAGTGTTGGGCTTTAGATTTCTCTCCACTTTGGAGTTTCTGCGAAGCGCCATCTTGTAGAGATTACACCCACGTGTGGGTATAGCTTGGCCACAACTCGGGTTTTCAAGTGAAGTGACTGTTAAAGGCTGCTGTTACTGGAAGTGTCTCTGTTAGGTGTTTGTAGTATTAAGTAGGATAAATAAATTCTGCATAGTAGATTAAAGTGCAAGCTGATTTTTGCTCCAGTACTAAGGAAAGACAATTCACAGTAAAGTAAAGGTGCTGTCTATGCAGGATATAGTTGTACAGGTAAGGTAATCAGCCAACAAGGATGCTGGTGCTTATTAGAGTCCCTTAAATATAATCTTTTAATTGCGGCTCATGATGTGTAACAGTTAGCATGACATGAGATTGAAATAAGTACTGTTATAGGCTTTGCTGTGTCCCTTTAAATGTGCACATTAAGCGCTGGAAAACATGTCTGCCCAATCTGTTAATTTGGGGGTTAATGAGTATGTAGAAAAATACATCATGCTGCCTTACCCCTTAGCAGGTGATCCGGAGGTGGAAGGGAGAAGGGGAAAAAGAAGCTGCAGCCACCAGCACTGATGGAGCCCCACTACTGAAGTGATGTGAGGTTATTTGGGGTAAATCCGTTTGTCACTCACTCCTGTGCAGCAGAACCTCTGGACAGCATGGAGGAGAAACACCACTCAAGGCAGGCTTTATTGTGGCCTACACCTCGACTTGTCAGCTAATCCACTCAGCAGGGCTCCAGCCCGTAATGAGAATTCCAGACGGCTCCTAACATCTCCCTGTATAATGTACAGGCTTTTGGTGTATGCAGCCCAGGTTTAGCTGTCCCGGGAGTGGATAAACCACCGTCGCCATCTAAGGAGCTCTAGTGTGGTGTGGCCCTCATGGATGCCCGCACGCTCCGCCCCCCATAATTTATGTGGGTTTTTATGTAAATAGTTGCCTAAATAAGTGAGTGAATTGGATGCTTCAACAGATGGGTATAAGGTTGTAGCCATAGGATTTCCGATTTTGAATGATTGATTTTAGTTTCAGAGTTTCTAAAATTATAGGGATGTGGGTTTTTGGATGATCTACAAATAAAAGGAGGTCATCTGCATATATAGGAAGCTTGTTAATACTATCATTATTGATTCTCCCTGTCTGAGCTTTACAGCTAGTGGCTCTAATGCCAAGTCGAAAATCAAGGGCGAGAAAGGGCATCCTTGTCTGTTGCCTCTCTCCAAAATGAAATCTGTAGAAAACAGACCATTAACGGATATACGTGCATTAGGGATCGAGTATATGTTGTGTAAAGCATGAAGAAAAGGACCTTGGAAATTGAATAGTTCAAGTACATTAAACAGATAGGGCCATTCAACCCGATCAAAGGCCTTTTAAGCTTTGAGGGATAGGAGAAACGCTTCTGAATGAGTTTCTTTAGTGCCTGTCCTACCTCTTTCCCAATAGTAATTTATAATGTAAAGCAAACATCTTAGGTGAGTCCCCGATGTACGGTGAAAGACAAACCCAGTCTGGTTGGTATGTAATAAGAAGGGAAAAATCATTTTTAAGCGGTTTGCAAGAATCTTCATGAAAAGCTTGTAGTCTGTATTGAGGAGTTAATTTATATTGTTATTGTTGAACCAGAATTTTATTACAAGGACAGAGACTCATTATTTGCTTTACTTTCCCTTTTACTGCTCATAAAGCATTTTTAAAGTAAAGAACAGTTAAGTAAACAGTGAAACAGAAAAATGTAAACATAACCAATAACAGGTAGATAACATATAATAAGTTAGTAAATGTCCAAGCAGGTCAAAACAGAGTCCACAAGATACATAGAAACCCGTTATTAATCCTCTTTTCTTTTTGCTGCTCTCTGAGATAAGTATTTGAGTTCTGAATAAACATTTTTTTGCTATGTTAATAGTGTTTTTTTATCTTTAAGTTGTTTTATTAATGTTATTCATTCCTTATTAGTATTGATTCTTCTGTTTGTTCATTTGTTTCTGCTATTCTTTTTAAATATTTTTCCAATTTGATGAATGTGTTTTATTTTATTCTTCCCATTATCTATTTTCGCTTTTCGCTCTTTCTGTATACTTCATTTACCTTCTGGGTTTTTTTTTATCCTCTCATTACCCTCTGCTTTTGTGTAACTGTCATTTACCTTATTTTTCCTTCTCAGCCGTTAATACCGCTCTATCCACTATTTTCTTTTCTTCTCTCTTTATTTTATTTTGAAAGAATTTTATTAAGTTTTTCCATAACAGGTTTAGGCATGTACAGTCAGGTAATTAAAGACAATTAGTAAAGTATCAATGGTGTCTATTATATTCATTTGGTGGGCCAAGATCCATTTATACAGTACTCATTCACTTTCAGAAAAGAATATAAATATTATTAACAAATGTTAAGCAAAATCAAACTCTACCTACATGGTGGTTAAAGGATGTAGTTAACAATCGGTTCCGGCTCTCTCGTAAGTGTACCTTAACGGCTCCCACTGTATAATGAACTCATCTTTAGTATTCAGATTCTCAGCAGCTAAGCTAGCCATTTCGTAATGGTGAGTTATTTTTTTTTTTTTCAATAAAAGGGAAATTTGGGGGTGTGGATTTTCCAGTACTGTGCTATGCAGATCCTAACGACCGTGCAAATGGTCTTTACTAATTTTTGATGTTGTTTTAGAATATTGGGAATCGTGAAGTGTAATAAGGCCTGTTCAGGTGACAATGAGATGGAAGAGATCGCTGAGAAGCTTTGAGTTTTTTTCCCAAATTTCTTTTGCCCTACCACACTCCCACCACATATGTAGACACGTCCCCCTTTCATTACAACCTCTGTAGCAGAGATTCAAATAGGGTCCTTCTGAGCCTCCGAATCTGGTTGGATAAATATACCATTTAAATGCTACCTTGAGGTAGTTCTCTTTCAATAAAGCATTGTGTGAGAAAGAGAGGCCTTTGGCTAGATTTGTTAACAAAGTCTCTAGGGACCAGGTCTTGTTTAAGTCTTGTTCCCACTTCAGAATATGTGGGGGTTTAGTCTCTCTAGGTTTGCTATTAAAAGTGGGATATAGTGTGGAGATTGTTCTATGTGTCGGTTCTTTGGCTAGACATAATGATTCGAAAGTTGTACTCAGTGGTAGTTTGGAGAGTTCAGTTACTGCACTAGTTCTGGACTTTAACTGCAGGTAATGATACCATATATTTTTGTCATTGGGGTCAATGTCTCTATATTGTTCAAATGAGAGGAAACCTCCGTCAATATATATGTCTGCAATTCTATACAGTCCTTTGTTAGCCCATTTTTTTTTGTATGTGTAGGTCTACCATGGTTTGTGGTAAAACTAGATATATATAGGTATTAATTTTGATTTATCCTGAATTAGGGGAAATTTAGCAGTCAGTTTATTCCATAAGAAAATCATGTGAGACAGTGCAACATATTTACATAATAAGGGTTGACTATTCTTTTTTGGAGACCATTAAAGTCTATAGATCTGATCAGTGTTAGCGATCTGTGATTCAATCTGTGTCCATAAAGGTTGTTTTATATTGCTAAACCAATTAATCGTTTGGGCCATACGGGCTGAATAATAATAAGATACCAAGTGTGGGAGACCCAACCCCCCATCCCTCCGATGCATACTCATAATTTTTTTGTTTATTCTAGGATGCTTTCCCTGCCAGACAAAGCGTAGGATATCTCTTTGAAGTGCATTGAGCTTGGCTATGGGAACAGAAATTGGTAGGGACCGAAATAGGTACAATAGCTTTGGAAGCAAGGTCATCTTTGTGGAAACAATCCTGCTGTAAAAGGAAATCTTAAGCTTCAGCCATTTCGTGATTAAATTCCGAATATGAGCGAACATTGGTAAATAATTTGCTTGTAAATAATTTGCCCAAGTGAAAGAAAAAATAATCTCCAATAGCTTTTTAGTGTGTTGGGGCAAATTAATTCCGAGAGCTTCACATTTATCCCATTTATTTTGTATCCGGATAAGATGCCATAATGTTGAAGCATTGCGTATAAGGGAGGGAGAGAAAGGAGGGGTTTGGTCAGTGATAGTATGATACCATCTGCGAATTTTATATTCATTGACCCCTATTCGGAGGCCAGAAATATTAGGGTTGTTTCTAATTTGAATGGCTAATGGCTCAATACATAGGGCAAATAGTAGTGGGGACAAAGGGCACCCTTGTCTCGTCCCGTTCCTGATTGGTATTGATTTGGATTGATACCCTGAAAGTTTCAAAAGCTGAGGGGTTGGAATATAGTGTAGTGAGGGCATCGAAAAAAGCTCCAGTGATACCTGTTTTCTCCAGCACTGCAAACATGTACTCCCAATTAATTCTGTCAAACGCCTTCTGTGCATCCAAAGAGAGGAACAGAGAAGGCGTTTATTCAGTGGTGGCCAAATTGATCAGATCAATAATTTTACGTGTGTTGTCCGGGGCTTCCCTGTTTCTAATAAAGCTGACCTGGTCTGAATGGATCAGCCTCTCAAGAATAGGATTAAGTCTGTTTGCCAGAATTTTAGTAAAGATTTTAACATCTTGGTTTATCAATGATATGGGTCTGTAATTTTGGCAATGGAGCTTATTCTTTCCTGGTTTTGGGATGACTGCTATTCTGGCCATTAGCATTTCTTTGGGAATTTCCTTTTTTTGCATTATGGAATTAAACACCTGAAAAAGCAGGGGAGCTATTTCATCCAAAAATAGTTTGTAAAAAATTCCGGAATAACCATCCGGACGAGGCGTCTTAGAGCTCTTTAGGTTTTTAATGGTGTGTTTTATCTCTATCTCAGAAACAGGGGCATTTAGACTGGATTTTTCTTCCTCAGTGATCATTGGGAGTGAGTTTGCATCTAAAAAAGTGTTTAGTTTCTCAGATCTGTCAGACATACCTTGGTGTGTGGGAAGATTGTAGAGACTATGGTAAAAGTCGGCAAAGTGTTAGCAATTTGGAGGGGATCATTGGAGTTCTTATGGTCTGATAGTTGGAGTTGTGGGACTGTGGTACATCTAGTTTTTTCCTTGAGCTTATTAGCTAACATTTTATCGGGCTTATTCCCGTATATGTAGTAGTGAGTTTCTATCTGTTTAATGGATCTGGCTGCTTCTTTATTTAGTAATTTGTTTATCTCATCATTTATGGCTTTCAATTCAAGTCTCTTTTTTCTGCTGGTGTTAGCCGTGAATTGGGATTTTAGTGTGTTAGCCTTAGCTTGTAGTTGTGAGAGTTTGGCTTTATGTAGTCTGTTTCGGTTGTTAGATTCAGTAATCAGGTTGCCTCTTACGTAAGCTTTGAGCGCGCCCCATATGAAGATAGGATTAGGGGTGCTGCCTGAATTTAGTCTTATGAACTCTACTATGTGTTCTCTTATCTTTTGTGAAACTAGAGCATCCTGTAGTAAATTGGCATTAAGGGTCCATGACTTGGATCTGTTGGGATTTAAGATTCCTGCTAAGATTGTTTCCACGATAGAATGGTCTGACCATGGGCAGTTAATCATTTTAGAGCTTGTTAGGAGAGGGACCAGGATTTGACTAAGGAATATGTAGTCCAATCTGGAATAAGTATGATGCATTGGGGAGAAATAAGTAAAGTCCCTAACTTTGTCATATAAAGACCTCCAGCTGTTAAATTGTGATCTAAAGTAAAATCTTTCAGAATGTTTATGGTTGAGCTGGAGGGTCTAACCTTTGAAGTTTTGTTTGATGTTCTGTCTAGGTCTTAGTCTAAGGATAAGTTAAAGTCACCCTCCATGATAATCTTGTGTCTTTTCCATTGGGTCAGTAATTTGCTTAATTTAGTCATGAAGGGACCCTGGTGATCATTAGGGCCGTATACACTAACGATAAGTATCGGGGTGTTTTGGATTAATCCCTTAACAAGTAAAAATCTTCCCTCTCTGTCTCTGATAATTTCTTCCTCTTTAAAGTTTAGGGAGGAATGTATCAACACGGTAACCCCGCATTTCTTTTTCCCACTGATATTGTGTTGGGTACGCTTTATCCCAGTACTTGGGAGTAAAGTCTTTAGTAAAATGTGTCTCTTGTAATAAGACTATGTGGGACTATGTGTAATAAGACTTGTGGTTTTCAAGTCTTAGAATATACTTGCCTACCTGCTATACTAAAAATGACTTTAAAACCTAGTAGTTACATATTAGTCAAACTTTAACATCTTTTTCATTGCAGGTTAGGCTATATTTTGGCCTCACTCAGGGGTTGTTGTTGTTATTACACTGTGTGCAGAATTATTAGGCAAATGAGTATTTTGACCACATCATCCTCTTTATGCATGTTGTCTTACTCCAAGCTGTATAGTCTCTAAAGCCTACTACCAATTAAGCATATTAGGTGATGTGCATCTCTGAAATGAGAAGGGGTGTGGTCTAATGACATCAACACCCTATATCAGGTGTGCATAATTATTAGGCAACTTCCTTTCCTTTGGCAAAATGGGTCAAAAGAAGGACTTGACAGGCTCAGAAAAGTAAAAAATAGTGAGATATCTTGCAGAGGGATGCAGCACTCTTAAAATTGCAAAGCTTCTGAAGCGTGATCATCGAACAATCAAGCGTTTCATTCAAAATAGTCAACAGGGTCGCAAGAAGCGTGTGGAAAAACCAAGGCGCAAAATAACTGCCCATGAACTGAGAAAAGTCATGCGTGCAGCTGCCAAGATGCCACTTGCCACCAGTTTGGCCATATTTCAGAGCTGCAACATCACTGGAGTGCCCAAAAGCACAAGGTGTGCAATTCTCAGAGACATGGCCAAGGTAAGAAAGGCTGAAAGACGACCACCACTGAACAAGACACACAAGCTGAAACGTCAAGACTGGGACAAGAAATATCTCAAGACTGATTTTTCTAAGGTTTTATGGACTGATGAAATGAGAGTGAGTCTTGATGGGCCAGATGGATGGGCCCGTGGCTGGATTGGTAAAGGGCAGAGAGCTCCAGTCCGACTCAGACACCAGCAAGGTGGAGGTGGAGTACTGGTTTGGGCTGGTATCATCAAAGATAAGCTTGTGGGGCTTTTTCGGGTTGAGGATGGAGTCAAGCTCAACTCCCAGTCCTACTGCCAGTTTCTGGAAGACACCTTCTTCAAGCAGTGGTACAGGAAGAAGTCGGCATCCTTCAAGAAAAACATGATTTTCATGCAGGACAATGCTCCATCACACGCGTCCAAGTACTCCACAGCGTGGCTGGCAAGAAAGGGTATAAAAGAAGAAAATCTAATGACATGGCCTCCTTGTTCACCTGATCTGAACCCCATTGAGAACCTGTGGTCCATCATCAAATGTGAGATTTACAAGGAGGGAAAACAGTACACCTCTCTGAACAGTGTCTGGGAGGCTGTGGTTGCTGCTGCACGCAATGTTGATGGTGAACAGATCAAAACACTGACAGAATCCATGGATGGCAGGCTTTTGAGTGTCCTTGCAAAGAAAGGTGGCTATATTGGTCACTGATTTGTTTTTGTTTTGTTTTTGAATGTCAGAAATATATATTTGTGAATGTTGAGATGTTATATTGGTTTCACTGGTAAAAATAAATAATTGAAATGGGTATATATTTGTTTTTTGTTAAGTTGCCTAATAATTATGCACAGTAATAGTCACCTGCACACACAGATATCCCCCTAAAATAGCTAAAACTAAAAACAAACTAAAAACTACTTCCAAAACTATTCAGCTTTGATATTAATGAGTTTTTTGGGTTCATTGAGAACATGGTTGTTGTTCAATAATAAAATTAATCCTCAAAAATACAACTTGCCTAATAATTCTGCACTCCCTGTAATGTTGCTACTGTTGTTATTGTTATTAATGATGTTGTTGATTATTATGAATGTTATGATTGTCATTATAATTACTTACAGGATTAACTGCATTACTTCGTTCTTCCTTTCTTCCCCTTCCTATCTTTCCCCTTATCAGACTAAGACATAAACACCTTCACCTATGCATTACCCCTCTTATCTATCCTTTTCTCTTCCCGCCTTACCCAAACCTTTCCCCCTATCCCCCCTGATTGGCCTCCCCATCCTTCCCCCTCCCTTTCCCTCCCCCACACCCTTCTCAGCCCATCTCACCATGACATGCGATACAAAATTGGTACTTTAAGCCATACTGCAACCATCACAGAGATCCAATACTCATTTAAACCTTCTACAGTCCCCTTCCCCCACCCCCTATCAGTTCTTCTTTAGGAGAGAATGTCCTAGATGCTTGTAAAAGGGCCCATCACTCTCTTTATCAACATGTATTTCCCTGGCTAGGGATACTAATATAAAGTTTAAGGTTATTTCGCTCATTACAGTTTATGTTTTATTTGTCCAGGCATGTCGTCAGTTAGCTTTGGTCTTTCCTTCTGAACTATCTCAGTTAAAACTGTGTGTTTCTCTTGTTATATGAAGAAAACAGGTATCTCCCCATGGTTCAGTTTCAAGGTAAGTCCCAGGCTCTCTCACTTTCAGAATCACACTTAGAGCGTGGTCACATTCAAAATTCCTAACAACTTGCAATCTCTCAGTCCTCTCGGGACTCCTTAACTTAAACACCACACTTAGCGGTTCAGACGATAATGACATATTTTTAACCTCAATATGTCTATAAAAATTCTTTCACATAATGTTAGAGGGATAACACAACGTCAGTCCCGCACTCGTAAAAATTATGTTTTTTCATGGGATTCCCATAGCGCTGCCATTACAAGTTTTGTGGTGAGGCTAAAAAACTTGCGTTACAGCCTAAAATGACAAGATTCATACCGCCATCTAAAAGCAGTAGTTATGAGTTTACGCAACAAATCTGTTACAAAAACTCAAAACTAAACTTATACAAAGTGCACTAAACACCCATAAACTACCTATTAACCCCTAAACCGAGGCCCTCCCGCATCTCACACACTATTTAAATATTATTAACACTTAATCTACCGTCCGCCCCCACTATACTTAAGTTATTAATCCCTACACCGCCGCCACTATAATAAACCTATTAACCCCTAAACCGCAAACCCCCCACAACAAAATATACCAAAGTAAACTATTAACCCCTAAACCAAAAGCCCCCACATCATAATAATCTAAATTAAACTAGTAACCCCTAAACCTAATGTCCCCCTAACTTTAGATTAAAATTACAATTTCCCTATCTTAAATTAAATTAAAACTTACCTGTCAAATTAAAAAAAATAAGTTTAAATTAACAATTAAAATAATAAAATTATTAAACTAAAATTAAACTAACTACCAATTAAATAAAACTAAACTACACATTAAAAAAATCCTATCACAAAAAATTAAAAAGACTAAATTACAAAAAATAACAAACACTAAATTATGAAAAATAACAAATGAAATTATCCAAAATAAAAAAGAATTACACCTAATCTAATAGCCCTTTCACAAAATATCCCTAGCCTACAATAAACTACCAATAGCCCTTAAAAGAGCATTTTGTAGGCCTTTTGTAGGGCATTGCCCTAAGTTAAACAGCTCTTTTACCTGTAAAACAAAAATACAAAGAACCCCCAACAGTAAAACCCACCACCCAACCGACCCTCAAAAATAAAAAAACCTAACTTAAAAGGGTATTCAGCCAATAGAATGAGAGCTGATTTGAACAGCCAATAGGATTTTAGCAGCTCTAATTCCTATTGGCTGATTTAACATTTTCAGCCAATAGGAATGCAAGGGATGCCATCTTGAAATGGCTCCTTTGCATTGAAGATTAAGTGTACGGCGGCGACCATATGAAGATAATGCTCCGCGCTGGATGTCTTCAGGATGGACCCGCTCCGCGCAGCTGGGATCAAGATAGAAGATGCTGCCTGGATGAAGATTGAAGAGGCCGTCTGGATAAAGACTTTTCGCCGCTTGGATGAAAACTTCGCCGCCGAGATGAAGATTGAAGTGGCCGCCTGGATGAAGACTTTTTGCCACCTTGATGAGGACTTTGACGCCGGGATGAAGATCGTTAAAACAGGACTTCAAAAACTATAAGTGGTATTTTGGGTGGGTTTTTATTTTAGATTAGGGTTTGGGCAGCAAAAGAGCTAAATGCCCTTTTAAGGGCAATGCCCATACAAATGTCCTTTTCAGGGCAATGGGTACCTTAGGTTTTACTTTATTTTTATTTTGTGGGTTTGGGGAGGGGGGTTTGTATACTGTTAGGGGATGTTTGTTTTTTTGTAGCAAAAGAGCTGTTAACTTTAGGGCAATACCCTACAAAAGAAGGCCCTTTTAAGGGCCCCCAAAAGTCCCTTTTATGGGCCCTTAGTAGTTTGGGGTGGGAGTTTGTATACTGTTAGGCGGTGTTTGTTTGTTTTTTGTAGCAAAAGTGCTGTTAACTTTAGGGCAATGCCCTACAAAATTTCTTTTAAGGGCCCCCAAAAGGCCTTTTTAAGGGTCCTTGATAGTTTATTCTAGATTAGACTTTTTATTTTGGGGTGGTTTTTTTTTTTAAAACTGTATTAGAATAGGAATATTTTGTGGGTTTGGGGGGGTGGGGATTTGTAATATTAGTGGGCTTTTAGGGGCCTTTAGTAGTTTATTCTAGGTTAGGTGTTTTATTTTGGGGTGTTTTTTTTTAAAAAAAATGGGTATTAGCATAGGAATACTTTTTATTATTTTTGATCATTTGTTTGTTATTTTGTGTAATGTATTTTTTTTTTTCATTTTGGGTGGGTTTTTATTTTTAGATTAGGGCTTAGACAGCAAAAGAGCTAAATGCTCTTTAAGGGCAATGCCCATACAAATGACCTTTTCAGGGCAATGGGTAGCTTAGGTTTTACTTTATTTTTATTTTGTGGGTTTGGGGAGGGGGGTTTGTATACTGTTAGGGGATGTTTGTTTTTTTGTAGCAAAAGAGCTGTTAACTTTAGGGCAATACCCTACAAAAGGCCCTTTTAAGGGCCCCCAAAAGTCCCTTTTATGGGCCCTTAGTAGTTTGGGGTGGGAGTTTGTATACTGTTAGGCGGTGTTTGTTTGTTTTTTGTAGCAAAAGTGCTGTTAACTTTAGGGCAATGCCCTACAAAATGTCTTTTAAGGGCCCCCAAAAGGCCATTTTAAGGGTCCTTGATAGTTTATTCTAGATTAGACTTTTTATTTTGGGGTGGTTTTTTTTTTAAAACTGTATTAGAATAGGAATATTTTTTATTTTTTTGGGATAATTACGTTTTTTGTTTTTTTGTAATGGTAGTTTTTTTTGTTGTTGTAATTTTAGTGTTTTTTTATTTTTTGTAATTTTAGGTTTTAGTGTAAGGTAGCTTAGGTTTAATTTCACAGGTAAGTTTGTATTTATTTTAACTAGGTAGTTAGTAAATAGTTGATAGCTATTTACTAACTAGTCTACCTAGTTAAAATAAACGTAAAACTTACCTGTGAAATAAAAATGAAACCTAAGCTAGCTACAATATAACTATTAGTTATATTGTAGCTAGCTTAGGTTTTATTTCACAGGTAAGTAAGTATTTAGTTTTAAATTGGTATTATTTAATTAATATTTGTAAGTTTAATTTAGCTCTATTTTAATTATGTTAAAGTTAGGGGGTGTTAGGGTTAGGTTTAGGGTTAGGTTTAGGGGTAGGTGTAGGGGTTAATAGTTTAATTTAGATTTTTGCGATGTGGGGGGCTTATGGTTTAGGGGTTAATAGATTTATTTAGTGATGTGGGAGGCCAGAGGTTTAGGGGTTTATAGCTTTATTAAGTTGCGACAATGTCGGGGAGTGGCGGAATAGGGGTTAATAGATTTATTATAGTGTGGGTGATGTTGGGGTGCAGGGGAATAGGGGTTAATAACTTTAGTATAGTGCCAGCGATATCAGGAGCGGCAGATTAGGGGTTAATAGTTTTATTTAGGTGGCAGCGATATCGGGGGCAGCAGATTAGGGGTTAATAACATTATGTAGGTGGCGGCAATGTCGGTGGGGGGCAGATTAGGGCTGTTTAGATGTGAGGTTTATGCTAGGGTGTTAGGGTTTAAACGTTAGTTTTTTTTCCCCATAGATATCAATGGGGCTGCATTACGGAGCTTTTCATTCCGCAATCGCAGGTGTTAGGCTTTTTTCTGACCCGCTCTCCCCATTGATGTTTATGGGGAAAGCGTGCACTAGCACGTCAAAACAGCGCTTGTTTTTTGTGCAGTATGGAGCTTAAAAGCACCATATCGCACGCACAAGCCGGGTTTTTAAAAACTTGTAATGGCTACGCTATAGGGGGTTAAATAACTCAACTTGTGTTGCCTTCATTATTTTCCTATAGCGTGCATAACTCGTAATCTAGCTGAGTGTTAGTATATTTTAATCTTATAAACTACAGTTTCAGGTGCTTATTCAGTTTGGGTATTATTTTATTTTATCACATTAATATAAACATTCATTTATTAATTCTATCTTATTATTTATTTAATTTAATTATTTCTCTTTAGACTTAATTTTATTAGTTTAAATTTAATATTTTCAAACATATCTTATTAATTTAACGTGTCTCAGGAAAATGTTTCTCAAATTCCTGAGAGTTCTTTACAGTCTATGTTACAGACTATAAATCAGTTTCATGAACAAATGTCACAGATACAATCTGCCATAGCATCTGTTCAAGCGCTATAGGAAAATAACGAGCACAACAATTTTTCATGACAGAACAGACTCCATGTTTTTTTTTTTTTATTTAAGCCTAACCAGGGCTCAGCTATTATGACATTGTATTTTGTTTTCCTCACTCTTGCTAACTGAGAAGTTTCATATCAATATGTTTTCCATGATTCAAGGTAGTTTACTTGCTTAGGCCCCAGCTAGTCGCTTATTTCTGTAAATAATTGCAATTTATAACCTTGACTGTAGTTTAGGAATGTTGGAGTAAACATAAATAAAATAAGTATTTTCCTTGAATTTTTACCCTATATGCGGGAGCCATCTACTGTTAGAACAAGAATACTTCATCTAATTAATTTTATGTTAATTAATGATTAAAATATTATAATTAATGACTCCTCCTAGATGAGAGAATGGGAATATATAGGGTCTAGCCCAATGGGATGGGGTCGTTTTCCTGTGCTTGGGAACTGGTCACATAAGATATGGAGTTGGTAATTTGCTAATCAACTACAGAGGTCCAAGATTATTGGATTATAACTGCTGAGGC
Organism: Bombina bombina; assembly: GCF_027579735.1. NCBI lineage: Eukaryota > Metazoa > Chordata > Amphibia > Anura > Bombinatoridae > Bombina > Bombina bombina. The sequence goes on from NC_069500.1 coordinate 921,816,351, forward strand.
TAGTTTAGCCCACTTGGACAGACCTACGACCTGACAGTTTGATTACTGTCTGAAAAGGGGGAATTTATTTACTTTGGTGATGTAGGAAATTGAGTCACTATAAATTTTAATGTCATTAAGATTTACACTTTACATTTATATAAAATTCCTTTGTTTATTTGATCAGGTAAATTAATTAATATTTTTATAGCCTGGTGTTTCCTTTTAAATATTCCTACCACCTGGTCTTATTTGTCGACAATCACATTGGGTGAAACAGGAATTATGATAAATTTTAACGGTTTGTCATAATTATTAATTTACCTGATTCTCTGCAATTACCTTAGAGGGTTTGTAATTAAATATTTGGTTCCTATCATCTTGCCAATTTCTGTATTGTTTTGAAAATTAAATTTAATCATCTTTATAGTTTTATCTCTGCATTATTATCGTTTTAATTGATTATTATAGGACTGTAGTTTATTTCTCTGTATTATTTTGATTGCTTAAGTTACTATTAAATGCTAAATATTTTTCCAATCGAAATGCTTTAATAAAGCTAATATTTGTTATTCATCTGTGTCGGTATAATTATTAGACTGATAGCAACTAAAAGGATTCAGATTCGTTTATTATCTTTAACAAGTTATAATAAAAAAATGTGTCATTAAAAATAGCACTATTTCACATAATATACTTTTATAGATAAAGGTAATATTCATAACATCTATCTATATGATCAACAATTGATGTTTTACAACATTTATCAAATGGTTGAATAGTTCAAAATAATGTAACTATTCCAGGGGGTGGAAATCAATTTCCCCTTTCTCTAGAGGTTAAAAGGGGGCAAGAAATTCAAGGCTCTGATGCTCTGATAAATATATATCAGAAGATCCAACAATTGGGCATAACTGTTACTCATATGCCATTGGTCAATATTCACCAGATGCCATTTACCATTTTGGTAAATAATGTGATGCCCCATAGTATATGTTTGGAGAGGAGGACTATAGTGGGGTTTGCAATAGATTCTGAGTATTTTACCTCTGATCCCACTAATTATGTTATAGGTCTTATCCCTGATGGATATTTAACAGAAGAGCAGATAGTGGAGCAATGTTTCCATTCCCAACCTGATGGATTGTTCACAGTGCAATCTGTATACCCTTTCAAGAAAAAGGAAGGTATATGTAAGATTACGGAATCTGAGATTATCTTTGATCAAAAGCTCTCTGATGATGAATCAGAAGGGTATGCAAGGGAAGAGAAGAAGAGGGTAAATATGATTACAAAGGACCTATCCATACAGTTTGAAGAGACATATGAGATAGGTAAACCTGAAATTTTTCCTGGATTTAATGAAATGGTGGAGGAACAAATTTCTTTGACAGACGGGTGTTCTAATGAAAGGGAATGCCAACAATTAAGAGAAATCTTAATGGAATTTCAGGAGAGGTTTGCCAAAGATTCTTATGACTGTGGTTCAACAAATCTACATACTCTTAGAGTTCCAAATGATCTTAAAGCACCTCCAGTATATGTGAGACAATATCATCTGCCATTGGCCTCCTATGAATCTTTAGCAGATATTATTAAGAACTTGGAATCGAGAGGTATTATTAAACCAATACATAGTCCCTTTAATACTCCTATTCTTGGAGTGTTGAAACCAAATGGGCAATGGAGGTTGTGTGCTGACTTGAGACAGCTTAATAAGCGTGTGCCTATGTCAGGTGGCCAGTCCCATACATAGATCAATGTCTTGCACAGATACAAGGTTCTAAAATTTTTACGACCTTAGACTGTGCGCAAGGTTACTGGACTGTTAAGGTGTGTGAGGAGGACCAACCTAAACTTGCATTTTCATTTGGTGGAGAACAGTTTACCTGGGTCAGGATGCCTTTTGGATATATTAATTCGGGACAGTAGTTTGGTATTTTTATGCATAAGGCTATGCCTGATGCTGCTGAGAGGGGGACATTATGCTATGTGGATGATATATTATTCAAAAGCTCTACTTTTGATGAACACTTGGAAGAAGTCAGGCATGTACTTAAACAATTGAAAAGGGCAGGTGTAAAACTCTCAATTCAAAAAGCTCAATGGTGTAGATCTAAGGTGAATTTCCTTGGTCATGAAATAACTGCTGATGGGTTGAATCCCCAGAAAAAGAAAGTTGAAGCTTTATTGAAAACAAAGAGTCCAACAAGTATTAAAGAACTAAGATCCTTCCTAGGTATAACAAATTACTCTAGGAAATTTATTGACAACTATGCTGAAATTACTAAACCTTTGATTAGGCTATTAAAGAAAGGGGAGCCTTGGACTTGGACAGTAGAACAAGACCAGGCACTTCAAGAGTTAAACTAAGGCTTACTCAAGCCCCTTGTTTAGCCTATCCAGTAAAGGGAGATCCATTTTACTTGGAGACAGGATATATAGATCTTACCTTGAGTGCGGTTCTTTACCAGCAACATGACAAACAGAATAAGATCATTGCATGTGCAAGCAAGGCCTTATCTCCAGTGGAGATCAAATTTAATGATTGTGAAAAAGCATTGTTTGCAACAAATCAGAATAGAGGGCGCCACATGGTGCAGATCATGTGATAACTAATAAAACAGGCAAAGATGACATAAGAATCCTACTCACGAGATGTAAAGCACAGCAATAACAGCAGTCCGGAACCACTCATCGTCCGGTAGACCAATAGATGATATCGCAAGAGCGGATCCTCATCTCACCAGGGAGAGTCCAGAGATACCTCAGACAAGGGTCAGTCAGCAGCGATCAGTCCAGCAATGATCAATCCCACAGATCCAGCAGCTAGAATAATAACTATAACAGCTCCAAAAAAGTAATCCAATAATGTAATAAAAAAGGTCGGCAGCAGATGAAGAGATGGAAAAAACTTAAAAGTTTATTAAAATAATAAAAACAACAGCAACGCGTTTCTCAGTGTGACACACTGTTTCATCAGGCTATATAAAAAACAAACTCACAGCTGCCATATTTAAACCATAAACAAACCAATCGGTTTGCAGAAAAAATTGCACACCCTTACCAGATAGTACCAAGTACACATAGAAGAGGTGATAAATTGATGTAAATACATAACATATAATAATATCCTGAGACACAACATATAACATATATGCACACAATTAATAAACAGTATTCTTTCTCCAAAAACAACAACAGATCACTACTTATATGTGTAAAAATGCAAGATTATTCTTTGCAATTGAAAATAAGCACGAGGCTAAATTACCTCTAATAATGGTACCTTCCATTAGTCAGTGAGAATATGATAAGTGTTTATAGTGAAAACGTATCAGTCCTATCAAGATTAAATTCACTAAAATTCATATTAGTGTAAGTACTGATAACTCCTAATCTGGGTAAGAAATGTAAATAATTATATATCAAAATTTGATCAAACTAATGAGTGTTTGGTATACACGTCTTAGTATAGTGTCAGGTGGAAAGAGGGGCGTGTATAAGCAAACATAATGTGTTTGGAAAATCAGATAGGACTGATACGTTTTCACTATAAACACTTGTCATTTTCTCACTGACTAATGGAAGGTACCGTTATTAGAGGTAATTTAGCCTGGTGCTTATTTTCAATTGCAAAAAATAATCTTGCATTTTTACACATATAAGTAGTGATCTGTTGTTGTTTTTGGAGAAAGAATACTGTTTATTAATTGTGTGCATATATGTTATATGTTGTGTCTCAGGATATTATTATATGTTATGTATTTACATCAATTTATCACCCCTTCTATGGGTACTTGGTACTATCTGGTAAGGGTGTGCAATTTTTTCTGCAACCCGATTGGTTTGTTTATGGTTTAAATATGGCAGCTGTGAGTTTGTTTTTTATATAGCCTGATGAAACAGTGTGTCACACTGAGAAACGCGTTGCTGTTGTTTTTATTATTTTATTAAACTTTTAAGATTTTTCCATTTCTTCATCTGCTGCCGACCTTTTTTTATCACATTATTGGATGACTTTTTTGGAGCTGTTATAGTTATTATTCTAGCTGCTGGATCTGTGGGATTGATCATTGCTGGACTGACCGCTGCTGACTGACCCTTGTCTGAGGTATCTCTGGACTCTCCCTGGTGAGACGAGGATCCACTCTTGCGATATCATCTATTGGTCTACCGAACGACGAGTGGTTCCGGACTGCTGTTATTGCACATCCGTGCTTTACATCTCGTGAGTAGGATTCTTATGTCATCTTTGCCTGTTTTATTAGTTATCATATGATCTGCACCATGTGGCGCCCTCTATTCTGATTTGTCTAGATTCCTTTTATTTGTGTCGTGGCGTGACACCCTAGAGGAGCGGCCTATCGATTTGAAGACACATCTTCTGGGACCATTCATCACTGTTTTTTGGGGACTATTCCACCATATGTTATCACTCATTGGACTGATAGTTTGTATATTGTAGATCATATATATTGTATATATTGCCCCAATTGTCATTTATAGTTCTGTATATCTTACCTATTTACAAGTGCCTGTCTTATTACCCCTAGGCGCCTCTTACAGGTACTGTAGTGACATTAGTTGTCACTAGAGTACTAGTTATCTATCTTTCTAGTATTTCGCCCACTTTTTAAGAGAGCAGCCAGGATGTTGTCTATTAATGAGCGCAACAACAAAAGATTACTGTTAGGGTCTAACAGAAACCCTATAGTTAACAATGATTCCATGAATGAGCATTCCACCGAAGTGCCCATTCAGACCATGTTTTTTAGATTAGAAGAGCAGCTCAGAAATGAGTGCAGACACTGGTGGGACCTTGATACCTTAAATAAATATCTAAATATGAAACAAATACGAAGAGGTCTGCGAGTATTTAAGAGCTGCTCTTTCAAAGATAATTCTGCTTTGTTGTCTGAATGGGAAACAGCACTTAATGAATGCTCTTTCAAATTTATTAATATATTAATATTGCATAGAGTTAAGCTTGTTAATGAGGCAAGTAAGGAAATTGAAGTAATACAAAAACAGTTACAAACTGTACAAAATAATGAAAAATATGAAGGCCTCAATCAACTGGTACTAGATAGGATTGATAAATATGAACAAGATATTATTAATCTTAAAAACAAGAAACTAGCTAGGGACAATGAGGATTATATACAGGGTGTGGTATATACATATATGAAAAAAACACCACAAGGGAATAATATCACTGACCGAAGAGAAGAGTTGACAATAGATCAAACACCTATGGTTGGGTCCTCATTAAATACACAAGAATGGACATTAGTAGACAAACCTCGCAATAGACATAGAAATAATAATTCTCGTAATCATTATAATCATTATTCCAATCGTCACCACGAACCTAGAGAAGAGTTCCAAAGGGATAATTATACCCCTAGGAACTATCCTAATCACCAAAATAGAAATAATTATTACCATTATAGGAACCACCATAATAATGAACCTTATAGAGGATCATCACACTATGTAGGTCCCAACAGATATAATGATTTCACTAGATACGAATCGAATAACAGATTTGAAATTTTGAGAGATAATACTCCTGTGAGATCTGACACTCATTCTAATTCAAGATCTGAACATTATCATGGCCCTAGGAATTTTAATAATTCCACATATTGACCAAATTCTAATACTCATAATAATCATAACACTTACACTAATTCCCAATATAAACAGAACAGTTATCATCATAATAATGTACATGACCACCAATCACATACTAATAGACATCAGAATCAGAACTATAATTTATCAAATCAGAATCATAATTATCATTCTCGTCCTCCTATCCATAGTTCTTCTTCGGATACATCATCTAGACCTAGAGTAGATGATCAGCTTTATGATCAAACTTCTACATCCACCAACTCAGATTCATTTAGAAGAGAAAACGATACTTATGATCAGTCTTTTTTAGACAGGCGCCCGAAATTGAGATCACACCAACCGAAAATAGCAGAGTTCCTGCAACCACTAGTTACCAATACCCCAAACCAGAGAGGAAAAAGGGTCCACGAAGACGTGGAAACAGAGGACGAAAATCAACCGTAAAAAAAGAGTAGATTACAGAAATTAGCCAGTGGTATTTTTAATTTATCTTCTTATCATCTATCTAATGATGAAATTAGAGTCCTAGGAAAAGGTTTGTCCTTTAGCCCATCCAATTCCCACAATATGTTTGAACTATATGTGGATGTTAACAGGTTCATTAGGAAATTGTCTTTGCAGAAATATTTTGCTGAGAAAAAAATTAAACTTGATGCTTGCCCTATATTAACTGATAGCATGAACTCTAGAATATCCCAGGATATAGTGTATTATGAACCACAAGATTTGACAGATCATCTTCTTGATGATTATGTCCACACTGACCTAAAAAGGAAATCCAATTTTACCCCTGTTTTAAAGAACAACGTTCATATAGAACTGCTTAAAGAATATATTCTAGAGGATCTAGAGAAGCTACCCAAAACTGCTCATTTTAAAAATCATAATTTAAATTCTTGTGAGATGAAAGCACTCAAAACCCTTAAAAATAATTCCAGCCTTGTGATCCGCCAGGCAGACAAGGGGGGGGGGGGGGGATTGTCCTGCAGGACTTATCAGATTATTTACTTGAGGCCAATAAGATATTGGGTGATAATAGATATTATAAAAAGCTTTATAATGATCCCACTGAAAAATATTTTAAGATTCTAGCAGGCATTATAAATTTTGGATATCAGGAAGGTATTATAACTATAGTTGAAAATAATTTCTTAATTCCTGTGAAACCCAATTGTGCCTTTTATTACCATCTCCCGAAGGTGCACAAAAATACCCAGTACCCCCCAGGAAGACCTATTATAGCTGGTATTGGAAGTCTGACAGATAATGTATCTGTATATGTGGATTGGTTCCTTCAGCGTTATGTCATCACTTTAGATTCATATATCAAGGATTCTCCTGATCTAATTAAAAAATTGGAACAGATCAGACCTAGTGAGAATATGATGTGGATCTCTTGTGATATGTACATGCTTTATATTCTAACATACAACACAACCTGGGTATCCAAGCTGTTTCCAAGTTTTTGTTAGATGATCAGTACATTCCCACACTTCAGAAAGAATTCATTTTACAATTAATTTCCTTTATATTAAAACACAATTACTTTGTTTACCAAGACGAGTTTTATTTACAGATACTAGGTACTGCCATGGGGACCAGGTTCGCACGAGTTTCGCCAATCTTTTCATGGGCATTTTTGAAGAACAATACATCTATAACTCTTCATACGGGGCGAACCTGGTCTTCTATGGCAGATACATAGATGACCTTATATTTTTATGGAAAGGTGATATTATTTCTGCAGAATTGTTTGTGAAATATCTTAATTCCAACCAGATGGGGTTAACTTTTTCTAGTACTATTGAACCGAAATCAATAGTATTTCTAGACCTATGTTTGACTTTCTCCAATGACAACAGAATCACTACTACCACACATTTCAAAACCGTTGACTGTAATAGTTATTTGAACTATAATAGTAATCATTATAGCTCAAGCTCATGGCTTAAAAACATTCCATATGGACAGTTTAAGAGAATACATAGGAATTGCAGTCATATTGAGGACTATGAACAACAAAGTCTCATTCTTAAAGCCAGATTTGAAGAAAAAGGTTATCCCAAACAACTAATTGATAGTGGATATGAACGTGCCAGATCTGATAATAGAGACTTATATTTCAAACATAATTCTAATAAAAATAATAATAATACAAAGACAACAGATCAATGTAATTCAACTTTTATTACCCAATTTAATGTTAATCATGGCAAAATTAAACACATCATAAAGAAACATTGGAATTTGGTTAAAAAAAGATCCTATTTTGGGAAAGCTTATAGATCCTGAACCCAAATGTGTTTTCAGACGAGCTCCAACACTAAAAAGTGTTTTAGCACCTAGCAAGGTTGTGGTTCACAAGCCTAACCAAAGAATCAATCCAAACATATCATCTAAAATAAAAGGCATAGGGAAGTGCCATCTTAAAAAATGTAATATGTGTAAATATACCAAGTCAGGGTGCAAAACATTTTCATCTAATATTACCAAAAAATCATATAATATTCATCATTTTCTGACATGTACATCTGTTTATGTAATATACTTATTAACTTGCAATCTCTGTGGGATTCAATATGTTGGCCGCACATGTAGGCTTATTAGGAACAGATGGATTGAACATCTAAGAAACATTAAGAAAAAAGTTCCCAACCATAGTGTCCCCAGACATTGCAATAACATACATAATAGTACCATTAATACATTCAGTATATGTCCTCTGGAAACTATTCCACAATCCCACTTATACAATAGATTCAATTGGTTGAGACAGAGGGAAACTTATTGGATCTACAAGCTGAGGACCCTGTTTCCCTCTGGTCTCAACCTCAATATGGATCTAGCAGCTTTTTGAGTTTTGGTCATTTTCTGATATGATAGCCGATATCATTTTCAGATTGTAGCTCCTTGAGCCTTACCTTGCACCTCCTCTGTCTATTCTCCATGTCACCTTGCATTTAATTATATTTAATCTCTATGGTTTAGAAAACCTGACCTGCCATTCACCTCATATTTTTTTGCCACTGGATATAGTTGTTACCCTATATAATTGGCCGTATCATTATACAATATCTCATATATATATTTCCTATCAATTTGATATTATTATATCCACCCCCTTCCTTTTTGTCAATCTCCCTTATATGTTTCTACTAACTATGTTTTTATTTTATATTGCATTTTTTAACCCTAGCATCATTTGGTCCCCCCCACATCCTGGTCACCCTCCCATCTTGAGAATATTTATTTGAATATATATTGGAATATGTATTGGGATTTATATATCCCGTATTTTCTGAACTGTGGTGGCTTTTATTCCACCAACTCCCCTTTTACTTATTTATATGTTCTGTATTGTATTTTTATTGATTATTATAGTTGCCCTTTCTTTCCCACCCCCCATATCACTGAGCGCGATACTGTCCTCTTTGGTATCTATTCACTCCTTTACCTCTTTGGTTCATCAGTCTTTTTCACATTTTTAAATACTGCCTATTGTATTATAGGTCTGATTTTTGTCCTTTATTATTTCTATCTTTTTTCTCACCACACCCCCGAGATTATTATCACATTTGCACCTTATTACATCTGACTTCACTATAGTTATATATCTGTCACATATATACATTTGTCAGGTTTCCTTGCCATGTATCATATATTCTTACACGATTATGAACGATAGCTATTGGTAACTTCTTTCCTATTATGTATACCTTTACCGCTCGTGGATTGGTGGATTTACACACACCCCCATGGGCTGCCGTTACTATTCTATCATAGTTTGTGGTTTATTTAGGTCTATCATCCATTGCACCATTATCCTCTTTCACTTTACGCCCATTATTTGATTATATTGGAATTTTCCCACGCATAATGGGCGTATTAAATTGTATATCGGTTTGTGGTTCCTCTATTTGTTTCTATTTGTCTAACTGTTGCCAACGGCGATCCCCTTTTCAGCCGAATGGCTGTCACTGTTACTGTTTTTGTCTGATGATGCGGCTTTGATTATCTGAAGTGTTAGTAGGATTTTGATCCATTCCGGGTGTATATATTAACATATTCATTATTCGATACCTTTAGCAATGTTATTGTGTCATCTAATTTACACTGACACTGATTATGTATCTTCACTCCCCCTGTTGTCATGACAACTTAGTCTATATATATATCATATAATGTCTTAGCGGAGCATTATTATTCTATTTCCCTAACAATATTTGGAATGTTTCCTTGTTATGTATCCAAGCTAAGAGGTTTAGTATAGTTTAGTTTTGGTCTTTTTCGTTTTCGGTCTCTCGATTTTCCAAACACATTATGTTTGCTTATACACGCCCCTCTTTCCACCTGACACTATACTAAGACGTGTATACCAAACACTCATTAATTTGATCAAATTTTGTTATATAATTATTTACATTTCTTCGCCAGATTAGGAGTTATCAGTATTTACACTAATATGAATTTTAGTGAATTTAATCTTGATTGGACTGATACGTTTTCACTATAAACACTTGTCATATTCTCACTGACTAATGGAAGGTACCATTATTAGAGGTAATTTAGCCTGGTGCTTATTTTCAATTGCAAAGAATAATCTTGCATTTTTACACATATAAGTAGTGATCTGTTGTTGTTTTTTGAGAAAGAATACTGTTTATTAATTGTGTGCATATATGTTATATGTTGTGTCTCAGGATATTATTATATGTTATGTATTTACATCAATTTATCACCCCTTCTATGTGTACTTGGTACTATCTGGTAAGGGTGTGCAATTTTTTCTGCAACCCGATTGGTTTGTTTATGGTTTAAATATGGCAGCTGTGAGTTTGTTTTTTATATAGCCTGATGAAACAGTGTGTCACACTGAGAAACGTGTTGCTGTTGTTTTTATTATTTTAATAAACTTTTAAGCTTTTCCTATCTCTTCATCTGCTGCCGACCTTTTTTATCACATTATTGGATGACTTTTTTGGAGCTGTTATAGTTATTATTCTAGCTGCTTGATCTGTGGGATTGATCATTGCTGGACTGATCACTGCTGACTGACCCTTGTCTGAGGTATCTCTGGACTCTCCCTGATGAGACGAGGATCCGCTCTTGCGATATCATCTATTGGTCTACCGGACGACGAGTGGTTCCGTACTGCTGTTATTGCACATCTGTGCTTTACATCTCGTGAGTAGGATTCTTATGTCATCTTTGCCTGTTTTATTAGTTATCATATGATCTGCACCATGTGGCGCCCTCTATTCTGATTTGTCTAGATTCCTTTTATTTGTGTCGTGGCGTGACACCCTAGAGGAGCGGCCTATCGATTTGAAGACACATCTTCTGGGACCATTCATCACTGTTTTTTGGGGACTATTCCACCATATTTTATCACTCATTGGACTGATAGTTTGTATATTGTAGATCATATATATTGTATATATTGCCCCAATTGTCATTTATAGTTCTGTATATCTTACCTATTTACAAGTGCCTGTCTTATTACCCCTAGGCGCCTCTTACAGGTACTGCAGTGACATTAGTTGTCACTAGAGTACTAGTTATCTATTGTTTGCAACAGTTTGGGCCTCGGAGTTATATCCAAGGAGAAAAAATTATTGTGGAAACTGCTCATCAGTCTTTACAGTATTTACCGAGTAATAAAATAAAGGCAGGAAATCTATCTAACAGTCGCATTACATCCTGGACCTTGTCTTTGCAGGGTTGGCCTTTGGAGGTTCATTATGCACAGAATAAGAAAAGTTATGTTGCACAAGGACTAGCTGAACTTCATGATTGCTCTGAACAGGATATAAAGGAGGAAATTTGTAAGGATGATTATATGGATGATTACATATTCTCACAACATAAGGTTTATGAGGAAATGTATTGTCAACCACTACCTAACGTATATGTTGATGGTTGTGCTTTTCATACCACTGAAAATGGTGAAAAGAAACTTGTAGCTGGAGCAGGTATTGTGTGGGGTAGTGATTATCACATACAACCTGTTGGTTATTGTTTGGGCCCAAAAAGTAACCAAATGGCTGAATTAAGCGCTGTGTATAAGGCCATTCAGATGGCAGTAAATCAGGGATTTAAAGAATTTGTTATCATTACAGATTCAGATTATGTCTGTAACAGTTTTGTTGAATACCTTCCTGTGTGGAAACGTAATCAGATGATGAGAGCCTGTAACAAGCCAGTTAAACATAGAAAGATGATACTTGCAATTGATTATATTGTTATCTCTAATGACTTGATTGTCTTTTGGAAGAAGACAAAGGGTCATTCAAAGATGCATGGTATTGACAATGAAGGAAATGATTTAGCTGATACAATGGCTAAACAAGGCGCCCTAGAGGGGGAAATGTTTGACATTGAACACCTTCTTGGTGCATGTCAAATTGCAGTGGTAACCCGTCAGCAAATGAAGAAGGATCAAGAACTATCTGCAGTGCAATGAAGTCAGGATGCACCTAACATGGATTTGATTACCAGTCAGAAAGAGGATCCTGTTGTGGGTAAATTTTACCTTTTTTAAGGAGAATCCTATAGTGTATCCAATCCAGGAGAAAGATTGCAATGAAAATGAGGACCTTAGGATCTTATTTAAGTTTAAGTCAAAATTTAGTCTTAAAGATGGTTTGTTAGTTCGGACAACTAATAATGGATCTATACAGTGGGTTGTTCCTACTTCTTTTAGAGGTCTTATGCTGCAGCATGCCCATGATGTACCAACATCAGGTCATTGTGGTGAGAGAATTACTTATGAAGTATTGCATGATTATGCATATTGGCCACATATGATGAAAGATGTTCAGACTTATTGTCAGGGGTGTTTGGTTTGTCCACAGTTTCCACCAAATTCTCCAACCCACAGGGCACCTTTACAAAAAAGAGGTATGTCTCTCCCATGGTCTGATCTACAAATTGACATAGTAGGACCACTTACAAAGACATCACGGGGCAATCAATACATGTTAACCATTACATGTATGTTTACCAAATGGGTGAAGTGTCTTCCATCCCCTAATTGTAGGTCTGAAACAGCTGCTTCTTTATTAATCAATCATGTTTTCTCTAGGTTTGGACTTCCTCAGAGGATTGAGTCTGATAGAGGTACTCATTTCACAAGTGAAGTGATGAGAAGAATGTGGTCTATTCTGGGTGTGAAAAGGAAATTACATATTATCTACCATGCTGCCTCGAGTGGTGGAGTTGAACGATATAATCAGTCAGTTGTAAATTTTCTGAAAATGTTTGTGAAGGAATCAGGGAAAGATTGGGATATTAAGTTGCCTTTGGTGTTGATGGCTATTAGATCCACTCCTAGTACTGCGACAAAAATGTCTCTTTTTGAACTAATGAGAGGTAGAAGGATGGTACTTCCACAGCATTTGTTGTATCTTACTCAAGATCAGAGTTTGACTAATGCAACAACAACCTATCAATATGTTGAGAATTTAAGAAAGCATTTGCAACAAGCATTTGCTTTTGCTCAGAAAAATCTTGAGAAAGCCGCAATATGTGCTAAAATATATTATGACATGAAAACCACAAAGAAAGAATAGGAGGTAAATGATCAAGTTTATCTTTACAATTTTCTTAGAAATCAAGTTAGAGAGAAGACGTTTCTCCCATAATGGAAAGGGCCGTATGTCATTATTGACAAACTTTCACCTGTGGCATACAAGATTTTGATTCCCACAAGTGGGAAGTCAATGGAAAAGTGGGTACACATTAACCAATTGCGTGCTTGTCACCCTAGGTCAAAGTTAAAACTAGAGAGGGAGAATAATCCATGTATAGAAGAATAATCACTATGATTATTAAAATGGTTTCTTTAGGATAAAGGTGTATATTTTGTACTGCATATGTTTTTCCCCCTATTACAGATAAATATCACCTTCCAGTTGGGTTTGGATTGATGAGATCCAGGATGTTGGCAGTCATCTGGACCATCCTGTTCCTGTGCCAGGGTGTCTCTGTTAAGATTCATGTACAACCTGTGATAGAACCTGGTCCATCTTCTGGGATCATGCTTGAGGAATCACCTGGTTTCCTGATTACCAACTGGAAAGTTTTCTCCCAAAATATATTCATCAGTCTGGATCCTAAGGTTACTATTGCAAAATATTTTGATGTTTCCAAAGTTGAATCACCAGAAATTAAATCTTGGTATCAAGAACATGTTAAAAGGATCCAGTCTACTACTAGGGAAATGTTGGGGCAGTTGCAGAAGTCTTTTCCTGGTGGATCTTACAATGTGCAATCACGTACCAAACGTTCACCTGGTGTTATTGCTGGACTAGTTGCGACATACGTCATCGGTTTTTCAGCTGTTACTGCCGCGGCTGTGTCTAATTCAATTTCCATCAGTAATTCGAATCATGAAATGTCAATTTTTCGTGAACAGATGGCAACCATGATGGAGGTTTTAAAGAAACAAAAGGAGAGTTTGTCAGATATGATGGAGATCGTTAATGATACTGTTGTGACCACTAATTTGCATTCAGGTCTTTCCATCCGAGCGATAAAGGTCCAATATAAACACAAACTAATTCAGAATGAACTGTTAAGTTTTTTGGACGGGTGGTGTATTTTACAGGAAACTGGTTATGAGAGATTCAAAGTGGAATTGAGAGTCTTGTCGAGGGACGTATTCCATTATATTTTGTCAACAAGGACATTATAAAAACAATGCTCTTAAGAGCTTATGGAAAGGATGTTGATGAAATGCAAATAAACATTGCTTTTGATGCTGGTTCTGCTTTGCCACTCTACATTGATCCCCAAAACATGGAACCTTGTTTGCTAATAAAGGTGCCACATATGTCATTTAATGATATTTATCAATTGAAAGTTTTACATAATGTGGGTACTTGGAAAATAATATACATGTACAAATCGAAACCCCAAGTGTGGTGGCATATCAGTCCCGTACATCTAGTCCGTATTTGGTTCTTAGTTGAAAGCTTAACCTAGGAGGTTCATATGCTAATTTCTTAGACCTTGAAGCCTACCTCTTTCAGATTGCATTTTAAAAGTTTTTCACCACTAGAGGGTGTTAGTTCACATATTTCATATAGATAACACTGTGCTCGTGCACGTGAAGTAATCTGGGAGCAGGCACTGATTGGCTAGACTGCAAGTCTGTCAAAAGAACTGAAAAATGGGGCAGTTTGCAGAGGCTTAGATACAAGATAATCACAGAGGTTAAAAGTATATTATTATAACTGTGTTGGTTATGCAAAACTGGGAAATGGGTAATAAAGGGATTATCTATCTTTTAAAACAATAACAATTCTGGTGTAGACTGTCCCTTTAATCATAAACCTAATCATACTGTAAAGATGAACATCCGCAAAGATGACTTATCTATTTCTGATTCCATGTATCCTACATTTAGTGGCTGGATGTCTCCTTTTAACATTTGGAACCAGAAGATGGGTGTAATAATGTCCATTTTTTATATATTTATTGTAATTTGGAATTGTGGATTAATGATTCTGTGGTATAAGAATTCCAAGAGGGGAAATACCCTCCTCCTCTTAGTCTTCGGATGGTTGACCATAATAATCACCCATATAAGACAGTGATCTAGACTAATCGCATCCATCCTAGTCGGGGTAAGATAGTCTAGATGAGGGGGAATATGGCATGAATTTTTCATGACAGAACAGACTCCATGTTGTTTTTTTTTATTTAAGCCTAACCAGGGCTCAGCTATTATGACATTGTATTTTGTTTTCCTCACTCTTGCTGACTGAGAAGTTTCATATCAATATGTTTTCCATGATTCAAGGTAGTTTACTTGCTTAGGCCCCAGCTAGTCGCTTATTTCTGTAAATAAGTTCAATTTATAACCTTGACTGTAGTTTAGGAATGTTGGAGTAAACATAAATAAAATAAGTATTTTCCTTGAATTTTTACCCTATATGCGGGAGCCATATACTGTTAGAACAAGAATACTTCATCTAATTAATTTTATGTTAATTAATGATTAAAATATTATAAAATTATGACTCCTCCTAGATGAGAGAATGGGAATATATAGGGTCTAGCCCAATGGGAGGGGGTCGTTTTCCTGTGCTTGGGAACTGGTCACATAAGATATGGAGTTGGTAATTTGCTAATCAATTACAGAGATCCGAGATTATTGGATTATAACTGCTGAGGCTAGTTTAGCCCACTCGGACAGACCTACGACCTGACAGTTTGATTCCTGTCTGAAAAGGGGGAATTTAATTACTTTGGTGATGTATGAAATTGAGTCACTATAAATGTTAATGTCATTAAGATTTACACTTTACATTTATATAAAATACCTTTGTTTATTTGATCAGGTAAATTAATTAATTGTTTTATAGCCTGGTGTTTCCTTTTAAAAATTCCTACCACCTGGTCTTATTTGTCGACAATAACATTGGGTGAAACAGGAATTATGATAAATTATTATCTAACGGTTTGTCATAATTATTAATTTACCCGATTCTCTGCAATTACCTTAGAGGGTTTGAAATTAAATATTTGGTTCCTATCATCTTGCCAATTTCTGTGTTGTTTTGAAAATTTAATTTAATCATCTTTATAGTTTTATCTCTGCATTATTATCACTTTAATTGATTATTATAGGACTGTATTTTATTTCTCTGTATTATTTTGATTGCTTAAATTACTATTAAATGCTAAATATTTTTCCAATCGAAATGCTTTAATAAAGCTAATTTTTGTTATTCATCTGGTGTCGGTATAATTATTAGACTGATAGCAACTAAAAGGATTCAGATTTGTTTATTATCTTTAACAAGTTATAATAAAAAATGTGTCATTAAGGGGCGGAGCCAACTAAGAAGATATAGGACGTTTGCATCTCGAGCTCCTGCAAAATCTTTCAACATATAGCGTATAAAACATTTAATTTTTGCTCTTGAATCTTTCTCTAGAATCCCTTTATTATAAGGGGAAAAGCAACCTTCATACAGCTTTATTTAATACGTTTTAAGTGCCTACTCTGACTTCTGAGCAGTGAAAATCTACAAGACAGCTCCATGTGGCAGCAGTGATACAGAGCTATACCGTATCTTATATTGGATCTTAGGCTGCACTGCTGGACATGGCAGACTTAACTGAGCTGGTGAGAGGATCGTTAAAGAAATTGACCCAGCAACTGGACTCCAACTTCCAGAGTCTGGTACTAGCACTTAGAGAGCAGCGTGGCACAGTCACTAATTCTACAACTAAAATGGCGGCTCCTGTCGATCCCGACGAGAGTGATGAGGCCTCACAGATGAACAAGAGAGAACTAAGTTCTGGGCTGGGACTGCCACAAACATATATAGAATCTTCTGCACGGGAGTCACATTTGGGCGCAAATGAGAGCCTAGCAGGAGAAAGGAGACCAATCTCATTTGAACCGGTCAGAAAGGAGCTGAGGGCTGGGATCGGAACATCGCGACTGGCTACTAGGCTTTCACCTATCAATGGAGAATTTGATCCCCGGCCTCAGTGGGTCTCTTGATACCATGCAGCTCGATGGAGCCAGACGTCTACCCACTGTGGCAGAGGCGTTCACACTGGATATTAGTAACGTCTCTTATTTTCATACAGCAATGCCGCTCTTTGCTTTGAGAGCCGTGATTCAATGCACCAGACCGGGTGAGGCTGTCAGCGCTACAGACAGCACAATGCTTATCTTCAGCGAGATTCTAACTACCACAGTTTGTAAAAATATAAAGCAGACAAGGCGCTCACTTGGCTCCTGTTTTGGCCGTCTCAGGATTAGCGCTACCAGAAGAGGAATTGGGTAAGGTCTCAAAGTCCCGTGCAGCTCTTCACAGTCTACTGGTAATACATTGGCTCTATACCTAGATAGGAATCTGGGACACTAGCTGCACATACATGGCTTTATTGATGGTCTTTGACATCTGGGGTTTATTAAAGACTATCTCATTATCCCAGACATTATACTCCACTCTAGCTCAGATTTTCAATATGTCTAGCTCTAAGTTTTAGTTTCTAGCCTGTTAAGGTCGACTGGGTTAGTATGATGCTCAAATCCTGTCGAGTCTATGATATAGGGCACAAGTTGGACACATGAAGTGTGGGTTAGCAAGAAATCTCCATGCCACACAATGGAGGACAGTCTAATCCATCTCAGGACCATTGCTCCCAGAGCCCTGCATGACTTTAGCTAATTATTTCAGTGAAATGTTTTTGTTGTCTTGAGGTTTCCTTTGCTATAGTTCACATCTATCTGATGGCCTATATTAACTCTTTATATATGGAAATTACTACTTAAATGTTATATATAAGTCATAAGCATAATGCTGACAGTGTAGGAAGCATACTGGCCCCAATATTTATGCTCAGGCTCTTAGGCTGACCAACAGAAGATCAGTTTACCTAGGCTCTTTAAAAGTCCTTATAGTAACTTTTGATTATTGGGTCTATATTTAAGCATTATATGTCCATCTGTTCAATGTTAACTTATGCATTTTTTAGTACATCTGTTTGCAGTCCAGATCCAACACTGACATATCAAGCTTATAAATATTTTCATCTGCTCACTGTTAATGTTTGCATTTCTATCCCATCTGTTTGTAGTTCAGATCCAACTTTGACATATCAAGCTTATAACAATTGAAGTACAACAGTTGCATATATTAGGAGTGCCTGCTGGCGTAATTAATATACTCCTCATGGCCCAGATCTGTACACAGCATATCTGATTGTGCTGCTTCTGTTAGCAGGATTAAGTGGTTTAATTGTCTATATTTGCATATCCTTATCCATGCTGAGTAGGCCCCCTTTTTACATTACATTAGCATTATCATAAATATTATCTAGCAGACATCAGCGAAAACTCACAAGTAATATAACATGACAAGCTGTGCTGATAAAACATATCTTAAACTTTTTTTGGGTAATATACATATCAACTTGCAACTCTCTAATGCTGACTCTATAAGTAAAGCACTAGACTTTCATATCTCTCCTAGTAGAATGCCCCCACAATATGAGCACCTTAGCCATCCTACTATGCTCCCGGCTATATTATAGCTAGTGAATAGCTACACCTATCTTTCCAACTACACAAGCCTATACAATCCCTTAGCATTAATATTAGCTCTAAAAAATTTGAGATGTTATGATGAGATTAGGCAGATTCAGTTTTCAAGATGGCAAACTACACTTCAATTCTAGCTAATGATCTCTAGTATTAATCAGCTGTTTGTGAACTGGTGTTATATCACTAATCTGCCATACACTCCTGTGTTTTTGCCTCTGGATGACATCCTATATATAGAAGACAGTTTGATCCTTTCTCTTCCAATTGTTTTATATGTTCTCTATCTGTTTAGTGTTCATGCAAATTACACCCTTAAAAGGCTGGTATATCCCTGCTTAGGTTGTCATGTACAGGTCTCTGATGTGATGTCACTTTCTACTTATTTCTTACCCACTTGATTTTTATTTATACGCTTTCAGAAACCGTTTCCATTATGTTATGTACTTTCACATCATGTTTAAGTATTGTATAGTTTGTAGGGGCACAGGATTATATGCCTATGTAGTTAGTGTCTTTCTCAACCTATTCGATTCTATTCTGGAAGAGGTTAGAGAGATCTCATGTTATCTAACCAACTAAAAGCATGTTAACACTTTTTGATTCAGATTATTTATAGATAATCCTTGCAGTCCTATCTAAATAAGGTGGACGAGCCCAAACTCTTTCCCTTCTATATTCTGTTTTTGATACCATATAGAGAGACGATAACAGTAGATCTTCTATTCTACTCAATCATATACATTGACAACTCTAGCTAGACTCCTGACTTTAGCTTTAGGGGCGACTCCTTCACTAGAGTATTGCAACATACTGGTGTGTACCTGTTACTGATAGTTAAAACCCTAGAAGAAGTCCATCATTAGATTATTTTTAACATACCCTACCTGAGTCCGCTTACATATGTCTATACTAAAGGTCATAGGTCCTAATAGACCTTCTGAAATGTATAAAATACTTATATCTAATGTCACTCTAGAGAAATATTAGTAATAGTCCTATATGATTTATATTTGTACCACCTCCCCCCCCCCCATCAGGTTAATGAGAATGCCTGAGGGGTAATAGTATTGTAAATATTCACCCACCCTGGTGAATCCTTCAGTGGTATTAACCCGCTCAGATATTGCCTTGTCATAAGTTGCTCTTAGTCCTATGTCTATCAAGAAAATGAGGTATTTTGCCCCCCGTTCACGTGTATCTAATAGGAGCAACTTGTTATGATTCCCTATAATCTGTCAATTTTCAAATAATAAATACACTTATTTTATAATTAATATACCACTCTATAGGAAGTATAATTTTCTCGGGATGTTTAAATTCTATCATTTCATTATGTATCTACATAGGAAACAAAAGGAAAAAAGAGGTAATGCTTGATCTTATGTATTCGATTTCTTATATGCATACAATGTTTTCTATATTTTTTTATGTTCGATTGGTGAGATACATATATAATACTTGAATTAAGATCTCCTTATCTTCTTATATGTAAAGGTTTCAGTATCCAATGGATAAACAATGTTTTGTATGTAAAAAGTACCAAAGTAATGCAAAATGTACATTGTGTTCATGTTCTTTCTTTTTCTTGTATTGCCTCAATAAAAATCTTTGATTAAAAAAAAAATGTGTCATTAAAAATAGCACTATTTCACATAATATACTTTTATAGATAAAGGTAATATTCATAACATTCCTCAAATTGCTCCTCAGATTAAGGGGCCTATTTACTATGGTGCGAGCGGACATGATCCAATATAGCCGATCAGGTCCGCTGCACATCGATAAATGCCGATAGCATACGCTGTCGGCATTTATCATTGCACCAGCAGTTCTTGTGAACAATGCCGCCCCCTGCAGATTTGCGGCCGCTAGAAGGGGGTGTCAATCAACTTGATCGTATTTGATTGGGTTGATTTCTGTCCACCACCTCAGAGCAGGCGCACAAGTTATGGAGCAGCAGTCTTTAGACCGCTGCTTCTTAACTTCTGTTTCCGGAGAGCCTTCAGGAAACAAGGGGCATCAAGCTCCATATGAAGCTTAAAAAATATTCCCCTAACCCTTTACCTAAAAAAGCTGCTTGTAAAACCAAGCATTTAAAGGAACAGTATGCAAAAAGATTACCAGACAAAAATAAAAGTAAATCTGGTTCACGTTTGATTTCCTCAGACAAAATCTCTGCAGTATCAAAAAAGAAAGAGCTTAATATTAATAATATTTCTGATTTAGATTTTGAAAATACTATTTTTGAAAATAAAATTTTTAAATGCAGAGTACACGCAGACACTGTTTCTGCAAGAGAATCTTCTGTCTCAGAAATGGATGATGACAATTATTCTGATTGGAAGGATTCAGATTATTATCGGTTATTTGTAGAGTGCCAACAGATTCCACAGCTCTATAAACAAATGCGGAGTGCAACAAAACAGTTATAGGGATCAAATGGGTAGAGGGCCCTGCCAAGAGTTGCACTGTTGTAGTCAGCTCTTAAGAAAGTGATCTACGGACAGCTGGACTCTTAGGCTTACATGCTAAGGGGGTTCGGGGGATAGCAATGGAGGAGTGGAACTGGTATAAAGTAAGGTTAGTGTAGGTTGTATGCATCCCTGAACAGTAGAGTCTTTAGGGAGCACTTGAAGCTTTTAAAACTAGAAGAGAGACTTGTGGAGCGAGGCAGAGAGTTCCACAAGATGGGAGCCAGTCTGGAGAAGTCCTGTAAATGAGAGTGTGATGAGGTGACAAGAGAGGAGGAGAGTAGGAGGTCGTGAGCAGAGCGAAGGGGACGGGAGGGAGAGTATCTGGAGACAAGGTCTGAGATATAGGGGGGAGCAGTGCAGTTGAGGGCTTTGTATGTCAGAATGATAATTTTGTGTTTGATCCTAGAGGCAAGAGAAAGCCAGTGAAGGGATTGGCAAAGAGGTGCAGCAGATGAAGAGCGACGTATAAGGAAGATGAGTCTGGCAGAGGCATTCATTATGGATTGTAAAGGAGCTAGGCAGCAGGTGGGGAGACCAAGGTGGACAGAGTTGCAGTAATCTAGGTGGGAAAGAATGAGAGAGTGGATTAAAATCTTAGTTGTGTCTTGTGTAAGGAAGTGTCTAATTTTAGAGATGTTTTTAAGGTGGAAGCGGCAGGCTTTAGCCAATGACTGAATGTGAGGAATGAAAGAAAGATCTGAGTCAAATGTGACCACGAGACATCGGGCATGCAGGGTAGGGGTAATGGTGGAGTTGTCGACAGTTATAGAGAGATTGAGGGTGGAGAGTTTAGAAGAAGGGGGGAAAATAAGGAGCTCAGTTTTGGAGAGATTTAGCTTAAGGTAGTGAGAGGACATCCAGTTAGAGATGTGAGAAAGACAGTTAGTGACATGGGTTAGCAAGGAAGGAGATAGGTCTGGTGCAGAGAAGTAAATGGTGGTGTCGTCGTCATACAAATGATATTGTAAACCGTGGGACTTTATAAAGGAACCTAGTGATGATGTGTATATTGAGAAGAGAAGGGGACCGAGGACAGAGCCTTGTGGTTCTCCAACAGAAAGTGGTGAGGGGGCAGAGGAGGCCCCAGAGAAGGCTACACTAAAGGTACGGTTTGACAGCTAGGAAGAGAGCCACGAGAGGGCTGTGTCACAGATGCCGAAGGATTGGAGGGTTTGGATCAAAAGATGGTGGTCAACAGTGTCAAAGGCTGCGGACAGATCAAGGAGGATGAGCAGAGAGAAGTGGCCTTTTGATTTTGCAGTAAGTAGGTCGTTGGTAACCTTAACAATTGCTGTCTCTGTGGACTGATGGGGACTAAATGCAGATTGCAATGGGTCAAGGAGGGAGTTTATTGTAAGGAAATGGGATAGGTGTGCATAAGCTAGTTTTTTGAGAAGCTGATTCAGATGATCAAATGATTTGTTTCTTAGATAATTCCTCATCTTCTGATGACTTGCCAAAAAATAAAAAGAGTAAAGAATCTATTTCTTCCAAACCTAAATTATTCGATAATAAAGGAGAGTTATATTTAGACCCTAATGATATTTTGCACCCCCGTTCATCTCAATGGCAACCATCCAAACAAGTTGCTAAGTTTTTAAGATTATTATATAAGAAAGCCCTTATCATATAAAACTAAAAATATTCTGAAGGCAGAATGACCTAGACCAGACCTTCCCCATTCTACTCCTTTAACTCCTGAGATTGATCCCAACCTTTTAAAATGTATTTGAGATAAGAATTTTAACATTAAAAGAGGCCCTGGCAGGTATCTCAAAGCGTGCCAGGATAAATATTTAGATTTATTGGGTTCTATTACAAAGTTATTTGAACTTTCTGAGGAATCTATTTATAATGATTCAATTGTAGACCTTTATGTTATGAGGTAATGGTTATAAAGATTAGTTTATCTTTTAGGGGATGCTAATTCAGCCATAGCAACACAAATAAGACGTTTAGCCCTGAAATGTATAGACCCTAAAATTGCAGACTTTGCTTCTACCGAAATGGGCCAAAAAGCAAACGGACTTCTTTTTGGTGAATTTGTACTTAAAAAGTTACATAGTTATGTAAATGAGTTTAATTCTCTTCTTCTTATTATTATTATCATTTATTTGAACAGCTTCGCAAAATTCTGTAGGGCTGGGTACATTGATAGGGGTATACAATGACAAGGATTTGTGATAAAATACAAAACATAACAAAACTAAACAAATCTAGTACAGGAGGAAGAGGGCCCTGCTTAACAAAATCAAACTCAACACAAAGCCTAATAGAATTTTTGATAGGGCCGGGAAAGGCAGAGGCCGCTTTCCCGGCCATTTCCAGGGAGTTTCTAGAACTCAATTCCAAAATTCTTCTTACAGCAATTAGAAAAAGATTAATAATGGTTTTCTATGTATCTTATGGACACTGTTGTGACCTGATTGGACATTTACTAAATTATTATGTTATCTACCTGTTATTGGTTACGTTTACATTTTTCTGTTTCACTGTTTAACTGTTATTTACTTTAAAAATGCTGTTTGAGTAGGAAAAGGAAAAGTAATGCAAAATACTTGTCTGTCTCTAATAAAATCTAGATTATTCAGTCATTTTATTAGGATAATCGGAATTTTTTGGTAAGAATAAAATACAAAATATGCATTGAAACATTTTTTTCTCTATCTTATCTTCTTAATATATAGTCATATCGTTAAATTTTTTTAAGAAGTACCAAATACCAAATACACTGCATATATAATTTGAGAAAATATGCTAATAAAATACGGCTAGATTACGAGTTTTGCGGTAAGAGCTGCTCGGTGCTAACATGCAAGTTATTGCCACCGCTCACCTCCCTATAGTGCTGCTATTACAGGTTTGCATAAACCCGGCGTTAGCAGGCAAGAAGTGAGCGTTGAGCAAAATTGAGCTCCATACCGCACTCCAATACCAGCGCCGCGGTGAGCTGGTTTTATGTGCTCGTGCACGATTTCCCCATAGACATCAATGGGGAGACCTGGCTGAAAAAACGTCTAACACCTGCAATAAAGGAGCATAAAGCTCCGTAACGCAGCCCCATTGAATCCTATGGAGAAATAAAAAGTTATGTTTACACCTAACACACTAACATAAACCCCGAGTCTAAACACCCCTAATCTGCCGCCCCCGACATAGCCGACACCTACATTACACTTATTAACCCCTAATCTGCCGCCCCGACATCGCCGACACCTACATTACACTTATTAACCCCTAATCTGCTGCCTCCAATGTCGCTGCCACCTACTTACACTTATTAACCCCTAATCTGCCGCCCCTTACATCGCCGCCACCTACAGTACACTTATTAATCCCTAATCTGCGCTGCCACTATACTAAATTTATAAACCCCTAAACCTAACCCTAAGTCTAACCCTAACACCCACTACTTTAATATAAATAAAATAAATCTATAAAATAAAACCCACCCAGTAAACCCTTAAAAAAACCTAACACTAACCCCTGAAGATCCACTTACAGTTTTTGAAGACCCGACAACCATCCTAAATGAAGCCGGCAGAAGTCCTCAACGAAGTAGCAGAAGTCCTCATCGAAGCCGGCAGAAGTCTTCATCCAAGCGGGCCGAAATCTTCATCCAAACCGGCAGAAGTTTTCATCCAGACGGCATCTTCTATCTTCATCCATCCGGCGCAGAGCAGCTCCATCTTCAAGACATACGGCACGGAGGAATGAAGGTTCCTTTAAGTGACGTCACCCAAGATGGCATCCCTTGAATTCTGATTGGCTGATAGAATAGGTGAAAAAATCCTATAGGCTGATGCAATCAGCCAATAGGATTGAGCTTCAATCCTATTGGCTGATCCAATCAGCCAATAGGATTGAGCTCGCATTCTATTGGCTGTTCCGTGAATCTGCAGGGGGCGACGTTGCACCAGCAGCTCACAAGAGCTGCTGGTGCAATGCTGAATACGGAGAGCGTATTGCTTTCCGCATTCAGCGAGGTCTGGCGGACCTTATCCGCAATGTTGCATCAGGTCCACCAGACCTTTGATAAATATCCCCCTAGGACTTTTGCTGCAAAAATCATGTGACCAGGTACCCTAAGTTCTGTAACGGTAGCTCTGTGATCTAGCTATGTGTGATAATTTAGCAACAAGTTCTTTGCTGTTTTTTTAACACATTCTGATTCTTTTTATTTAACATATTTCTTTTTACTAAAGCAACACTGTTTAATATCCTTTTGGTGTTGTGTGCAGACATCTCCTATGGGGCAAGATGTAATTCCCCTTCTGGCAGAAACATCCTAACTACTTGAATTGCTGTGATTGGTTATTTCTCCATTTTCTATTTGTCTTTTCTGGGTATATATGTAAGCCCTGATGTTTCCCAAATAAAGCCAGATGTATTTTCCCTGCTTAACTGAGAACTCTTTCCTGTGGATAGATGGAAATGGGGTATCCACAAGGGTACAATGTATTAAAATCACTGAGCTCTAGTCTTTAAAAAAATTACCAGGTGCATGTTACGGAGGGTTCACTGGGATGATCGTTGTCCTTGAATTGTTAGAGATTAGAGAAGTGTTACAGTTGTCATACGGTATTCTGGCATAGAGTGGTATATTAGTCAGATATATTGGAATTATAACGTAACACTTACTGGGTGTAAGAGCCGTAACTCTTGTGACAGTAAAAGCGTCTCCATCTATGCCTATGCAATATTAGAGTAAGAACGCACTTGAGTTTACAACAACATACTTTCAACTACATCATCAGCGTAACATTCTATAAATAACATCTTAATAACTTACATTCCTGCAACACAACTTTGATTGGACACCATCAACATTTTAAAATAAAGATATCAAATAAAAGTAGAAGAAAAAAAATACCTTCTGTAAATAAGCTAGACAATCTTTGACTTTTGATCAGACAACACTGATCATATGTGACATTAACTTTTTGTATGTCTGTGTGTCTATGTATCTGCATAATTATTTTTTTTTTAACCTGTCAGAAATTTGTATTTTAGTGGATTTTATATTTAAATGTAGTTTACTTGTAGTTTCACTTGTATATTGGAAAGTCATTTCGTTTTTTAAATTGCAGCTAGAACATGGAGATTGTCATCAATTATATGCCACTTTGAACAGAACGATTATCATTAAGTACAGTATAGAACAGGATAATTAAGCTTCTGAGCAATACAAGAATGACATCACCTAGTATCCTAATTATCTTTTCCTAAATTCAGGACATTTAAGTTGTAGTGGGTAATTTTAACAATCAGTTAGTGATCATTGTACAAGACATTCAACTTTCTGGTTTATGGTCACCACTTGAGTTGCTGTTGGATCTTTGTTGCTTTCAATTCAGTGCCATAGTTAAAAGCTGAATTATTGGCATTTGTTTTCTTAATGTATTATTAGTTTGTTTTCTTCTTTCGAGCCATCCAATAAAATTATATGCTGTGTTTTCAGAATAGAAGACTAGAAAATCAATTTTAGATTTGAGTGAAAATGAGTAAAAACAGGGTCAAGCTAACATGTTTATTATAGATGAACTTTCTATTGACAAGTAGAAATTCCGGGAATAGCTTCCACATCTCCATGTATTTTCTTTACACAGCTATTCCAAAATCACTTTACATGACAGCTATTACACTGACCAGGGCCGCCATCAGGGGGAGACAGGGGTGACTCCTGTCAGGGGCCCAATGAGCCAGGGGGGCCCCATGAGGCAAGAACTAAAAAAAAAAGAAATTTTTTTTTTCTTTTTTAAATTTGGGCAGCCACCAGTGGGTAGTACAGCAGAGTGCTAATTGAGCATGGGAAATGTTATTACACAGAGTAAAGTATTAGCATTTGAGAGGATTTCTTAGTGTGCACTAAACCACTATGCACAGTGTGAGACAGACTTGGCACTTTGTACAGTGTTTGCCTGAGTCAGACGGCAGATCACTTTCATTTGCAGAGGAGGTAGGACTTATTTAGCAAATGTTTTTTATTTCTTTGTGCAATTTCGGATTGTAACTTCAGTGTGGTAGTAGTTGTTTGGTTGGGCTAGGGGTCCATAAAAACACATTTTTTTTTAGCAGCAGTGTATTTATGATTATTTGACAATGCTGTAGAAATTCTATATTTAAAACCATGCAGAAATGTTTCCTCCTCAATACACAAATGGTAGATGCCCTTTTGGCAGATTTGCATTTTATATAATATATATATATATATATATATATATATATATATATATATATATATATATATATATAAAGTAAAACAAAGTTGAGTTCACTACACAGTGCTAATCTCCCAATATATAGTGTACTGTTTCAATACACCTAGTGTGACAGTATTATGGCATAAATGTTTCAAGCAATGATTCCTACAGAGAGCGCATTGCTACAATGTTTCCATATAATTATTAAGAAGTAAATAAACACATATGATTTATCAGCTGTTGTTTCAATATTACAGTTAGTAATATGTAGAGAATATAAAGTTCCAAAATATGCTGGTAAAGTCTTAAAAAAGCAAGGGTGTTCTATCTTCCAATTGAACGTTCAGTAATGCAGACATAGAATGACAACAATCCCAAATGGCCTCACAGGCTACTCACATTAGGTGACCTCAATCGTATGAGGTAAGGAACAGGCGTTTTGGACGTACTAGGCCCCTGCGCTGATCCTCCGGTGGCAAGCTTGTGATCCTGTGCGTTGTCTCAGATAGATTTTCGGTTTGTCGGTTGGAGCCAAAGCGCGAAGTCTCTTTCAATTCTCTTCACTCCCCGGGATCTCCAATGCTGATGTCGGCAACGGTTCTTTGCCTCTTTAATAACTCCAACGTATTATATAAAGGAAACAGACACGGCACATAGCATAATACTGTTTAAAAGTAACACAAATTTATTTACAGCAAGAGAATGATACTCACAAACGAGACCTCAATTTGTATGAGGTATCAATATAGCATCTCATTTAAAAGGACCGTAGTCCCACACTGTGATAAAAGTTTCCACTTGGGTAGTATGTGATGTTTGTAAAATATCTTCTAGCAATCATGTATAGAAGAAATAAGTATGAGCATGTAAAAACTTGTAGCGGTTGCGGATTAACCAGAATCCCACACAGCCACTGTATCGGTAATACTAGGGATGAGCAGCCAGATTCAACACTCAGCCTTACGCGTTTCAAAGTTTAAAACTTCTTCCTCAGAGGCATTGTTGAATCTGGTCTAGTGCGGCCATTTTAAAAACTCCCGCTTAGCGGGGAGGGTGGGTGTGTGAACCGGCTGCTCATTCATTGGTCCATTTTGTTACACCCCTATTATGATCCGGGGGTTTTTTCAATAAGAAAGAATCATATACGGAAAGAATCAGATTATTTCCAATATGGCATGTTTAAAAATTCGTTATAGTATAATATGAATCTTACTTGAAAAACTTTTATTATCCTAGTTAAAAGTGTTATACTCAAGTATGTCACATATTTTACTAACATCTAAAGATGTAAAGATGATTAGAAAAGTGTTAAAAATACTCTCAGTGGTCAATTGTCTGAGCGGACATGAAATTAACTATAAACATGCATTGCATGATATTAGTGTGAACATTAATATCGATAAAGATTGTCTCCATAATTGTTAGCTTTCACTGGGAATTTGTTATATACAGTGCAAAAAAATCTTCACCATATTTAACCATAGGTGTATTAAATTCTTCTTTAGGGAACTTACTGGGGAAATCGAGTGTATCAATGGTTTGTTTAACAAATTATATTGCTACTAACTATAAGCAACCAAAAAGCCCTATGTGTAGTATGTTATCATCTGTTCTGAATGGTCAATCTATATTTCATTTTAATTTGTTTTATTTTCCACAAAGGGTGTAGCCTATGAGTAGCTTTTTCTCTTAGAGCAATGATGCTATGCTTTTATATAGCTAAATATATGTGTGTATATATAGACCTGTATTGATATTGTAAGGATTTTTTGCCCACAGCATCTATATTTTATAAGATATAGCGATTGTTGTTATAAAAATGCTACAATATCTACATCTTTATTGAGCCCTCCTGGATGCAAGGTGTTAAAAGCATGCATCCAGTAGGTTTCTCTTTGTCTCAATGTTCTAACTCTATCTCCCCCACTATGATTTTGTGGGATATGTTCAAGGATTGTTCCCTTTAAACATTTTGGGTCTTTCTGATGATGTTTTCTGTAGTGTTCTGAAAGGTTATGTCCTGTAAAGCCAGCTTCAATGTTTTTAATATGCTCTAATAGTCTCATTTTGAAGACTCTTTTGGACCTACCGATATACTGGAGTCCACAGCTGCATTCTAATAAATAAACACAAAACTCACTTTTACAGTTAGTTAAAGTGTTTATTTTGCAGCTTTTATTGTTGGATTTGGATTGAACCACATGTGTTGGTTTGTTCCCGTTATACGCGTGTGCACAACCTTCGCAATTTTTGCGGTTACATTTATAGAATCCTTGACTGTTACTTTGTAGCCAGTTTTTTTGATGTTTTTTTCCTTTTAATTTACTGGGGGCCAGTATGTTTTTTAGAGATTTATTTTTTCTAAAAGTTACTGTAGGGCAATCCCCTAGGTTATTTTTTAGAAATTTGTCCTGTTTCAGGACCGGCCAATATTTTTTTAAAATTTGTTTGATTTCAGGGGCGGCCTCATTATATGTGGTCATGAAACCTGGATCTCTAATTCTTCTTTTAGTATTATTAGTTTTTTCTATGTTCTTAGTCTCTCGTATTTCCCCCTGATTTTTTGCTAAAAGATCTTCTCTATTTAAATTTCTAGCCTTTATATATGCAGTATCTACAATCTTTGTATTGTAGTTTTTACTTGCAAATTGTTGTTTTAATATGTTAGATTCCTTATCATAGTCTTCTAATTTCGAGCAGTTTCTTCTCAGTCTCTGAAACTGCCCGAAAGGGATATTTCGAACCCAAGACTTATGATGTCCGCTGTCAGCTGGAAGATAACCGTTACTGTCAGTTTCTTTCCTGTACAGTTTTGTTAATATCTTGTCTTCTTCGTGGAAGAGTACAAGGTCCAAAAATTCTATTTCCAAGGGATTTGTTTTGTGTGTGAAGGACAGATTCATTGAGTTTGCATTTGCAAAATTCACAAATTCTTTAATGGAGTCTTCATTACCATTCCAAATGAGTATAATATCGTCAATGAATCTGCCCCACCACACAATATTGTCCTTGAATTGGTTGTTGTTATAAATAAATTGATCCTCCCAGTATCCCATATAGAGATAGGCATAGCTGGGGGCCATAATGGTCCCCATTGCTGTACCACTGATTTGGAGGTAATGTTCGCCCTCAAATTCAATTTTTTTTAGCAAAAAATCAGGGGGAAATACGAGAGACTAAGAACATAGAAAAAACTAATAATACTAAAAGAAGAATTAGAGATCCAGGTTTCATCACCACATATAATGAGGCCGCCCCTGAAATCAAAATTTAAAAAAAATATTGGCCGGTCCTGAAACAGGACAAATTTCTAAAGAATAACCTAGGGGATTGCCCTACAGTAACTTTTAGAAAAAATAAATCTCTAAAAAACATACTGGCCCCCAGTAAATTAAAAGGAAAAAAACATCAAAAAAACTGGCTACAAAGTAACAGTCAAGGATTCTATAAATGTAACCGCAAAAATTGCGAAGGTTGTGCACACGCGTATAACAGGAACAAACCAACACATGTGGTTCAATCCAAATCCAACAATAAAAGCTGCAAAATAAACACTTTAACTAACTGTAAAAGTGAGTTTTGTGTTTATTTATTAGAATGCAGCTGTGGACTCCAGTATATCGGTAGGTCCAAAAGAGTCTTCAAGACTATTAGAGCATATTAAAAACATTGAAGCTGGCTTTACAGGACATAACCTTTCAGAACACTACAGAAAACGTCATCAGAAAGACCCAAAATGTTTAAAG
The DNA here is from genome assembly GCF_027579735.1 of Bombina bombina. NCBI lineage: Eukaryota > Metazoa > Chordata > Amphibia > Anura > Bombinatoridae > Bombina > Bombina bombina. The sequence goes on from NC_069500.1 coordinate 921,847,468, forward strand.
GGAACAATCCTTGAACATATCCCACAAAATCATAGTGGGGGAGATAGAGTTAGAACATTGAGACAAAGAGAAACCTACTGGATACATGCTTTTAACACCTTGCAGCCAGGAGGGCTCAATAAAGATGTAGATATTGTAGCATTTTTATAACAACAATCGTTATATCTTATAAAATATAGATGCTGTGGGCAAAAAATCCTTACAATATCAATACAGGTCTATATATACACACATATATTTAGCTATATAAAAGCATAGCATCATTGCTCTAAGAGAAAAAGCTACTCATAGGCTACACCCTTTGTGGAAAATAAAACAAATTAAAATGAAATATAGATTGACCATTCAGAACAGATGATAACATACTACACATAGGGCTTTTTGGTTGCTTATAGTTAGTAGCAATATAATTTGTTAAACAAACCATTGATACACTCGATTTCCCCAGTAAGTTCCCTAAAGAAGATTTTAATACACCTATGGTTAAATATGGTGAAGATTTTTTTGCACTGTATATAACAAATTCCCAGTGAAAGCTAACAATTATGGAGACAATCTTTATCGATATTAATGTTCACACTAATATCATGCAATGCATGTTTATAGTTAATTTCATGTCCGCTCAGACAATTGACCACTGAGAGTATTTTTAACACTTTTCTAATCATCTTTACATCTATTTAGATGTTAGTAAAATATGCGACATACTTGAGTATAACACTTTTAACTAGGATAATAAAAGTTTTTCAAGTAAGATTCACATTATACTATAACGAATTTTTAAACATGCCATATTGGAAATAATCTGATTCTTTCCGTATATGATTCTTTCTTATTGAAAAAACCCCCGGATCATAATAGGGGTGTAACAAAATGGACCAATGAATGAGCAGCCGGTTCACACACCCACCCTCCCCGCTAAGCGGGAGTTTTTAAAATGGCCGCACTAGACCAGATTCAACAATGCCTCTGAGGAAGAAGTTTTAAACTTTGAAACGCGTAAGGCTGAGTGTTGAATCTGGCTGCTCATCCCTAGTATTACCGATACAGTGGCTGTGTGGGATTCTGGTTAATCCGCAACCACTACAAGTTTTTACATGCTCATACTTATTTCTTCTATACATGATTGCTAGAAGATATTTTACAAACATCACATACTACCCAAGTGGAAAATGTTATCACAGTGTGGGACTACGGTCCTTTTAAATGAGATGCTATATTGATACCTCATACAAATTGAGGTCTCGTTTGTGAGTATCATTCTCTTGCTGTAAATAAATTTGTGTTACTTTTAAACAGTATTATGCTATGTGCCATGTCTGTTTCCTTTATATAATACGTTGGAGTTATTAAAGAGGCAAAGAACCGTTGCCGACATCAGCATTGGAGATCCCGGGAGTGAAGAGAATTGAAAGAGACTTCGCGCTTTGGCTCCAACCGACAAACCGAAAATCTATCTGAGACAACGCACAGGATCACAAGCTTGCCACCGGAGGATCAGCGCAGGGGCCTAGTACGTCCAAAACGCCCGTTCCTTACCTCATACGATTGAGGTCACCTAATGTGAGTAGCCTGTGAGGCCATTTGGGATTGTTGTCATTCTATGTCTGCATTACTGAACGTTCAATTGGAAGATAGAACACCCTTGCTTTTTTAAGACTTTACCAGCATATTTTGGAACTTTATATTCTCTACATATTACTAACTGTAATATTGAAACAACAGCTGATAAATCATATGTGTTTATATATATTACATTCCAGTTTACTGCCCCATTATGCATGAACTTTCTAGATGCAAGGAGGCATTTTATCTAACATTTTTACATCTGCATAAAATTTTATACTCTCAGACTAAGGCCTAGATTTGGAGTTCGGCGGTAGCCGTCAAAACCAGCGTTAGAGGCTCCTAACGCTGGTTTTGGCCGCCCGCTGGTATTTGGAGTCAGTGATTAAAGGGTCTAACGCTCACTTTTCAGCCGCGACTTTTCCATACCGCAGATCCCCCTACGCCATTTGCGTAGCCTATATTTTCAATGGGATCTTTCTAACGCTGGTATTTAGAGTCGTTTCTGAAGTGAGCGTTAGAGCTCTAACGACAAAACTCCAGCCGCCTGAAAATAGCAGGAGTTAAGAGCTTTCTGGCTAACGCCGGTTTATAAAGCTCTTAACTACTGTACCCTAAAGTACACTAACACCCATAAACTACCTATGTACCCCTAAACCGAGGTCCCCCCACACCGCCGCCACTCGATTAAAATTTTTAACTCCTAATCTGCCGACCGCCACCTACGTTATACTTATGTACCCCTAATCTGCTGCCCCTAACCCCGCCGACCCCTGTATTACATTTATTAACCCCTAACTTGCCCTCCACAACGTCGCCGCTAGCTACTTAAAATAATTAACCCCTAATCTTCCGACTGCAAATCGCCGCCACCTACGTTATCCCTATGTACCCCTAATCTGCTGCCCTAACATCGCCGACCCCTATATTATATTTATTAACCCCTAATCTGCCCCCCTCAACGTCGCCGACACCTGCCTACACTTATTAACCCCTAATCTGCCGAGCGGACCTGAGCGCTACTATAATAAATGTATTAACCCCTAATCCGCCTCACTAACCCTATCATAAATAGTATTAACCCCTAATCTGCCCTCCCTAACATCGCCGACACCTAACTTCAATTATTAACCCCTAATCTTCCGATCGGAGCTCACCGCTATTCTAATAAATGTATTAACCCCTAAAGCTAAGTCTAACCCTAACACTAACACCCCCCTAAGTTAAATATAATATTTATCTAACGAAATAAATTAACTCTTATTAAATAACTTATTCCTATTTAAAGCTAAATACTTACCTGTAAAATAAATCCTAATATAGCTACAATATAAATTATAATTATATTATAGCTATTTTAGGATTAATATTTATTTTACAGGCAACTTTGTAATTATTTTAACCAGGTACAATAGCTATTAAATAGTTAAGAACTATTTAATAGTTACCTAGTTAAAATAATAACAAATTTACCTGTAAAATAAATCCTAACCTAAGTTATAATTAAACCTAACACTACCCTATCAATAAAATAATTAAATAAACTACCTACAATTACCTACAATTAACCTAACACTACACTATCAATAAATTAATTAAACACAATTCCTACAAATAAATACAATTAAATAAACTAGCTAAAGTACAAAAAATAAAAAAGAACTAAGTTACAGAAAATAAAAAAATATTTACAAACATAAGAAAAATCTTACAACAATTTTAAACTAATTACACCTACTCTAAGCCCCCTAATAAAATAACAAAGCCCCCCAAAATAAAAAATTCCCTACCCTATTCTAAATTTAAAAAGTTACAAGCTCTTTTACCTTACCAGCCCTGAACAGGGCCCTTTGCGGGGCATGCCCCAAGAATTTCAGCTCTTTTGCCTGTAAAAAAAAAACATACCATACCCTCCCCCCAACATTACAACCCACCACCCACATACCCCTAATCTAACCCAAACCCCCCTTAAATAAACCTAACACTAAGCCCCTGAAGATCTTCCTACCTTGTCTTCACCATCCAGGTATCACCGATCCGTCCTGGCTCCAAGATCTTCATCCAACCCAAGCGGGGGTTGGCGATCCATAATCCGGTCCAGAAGAGGCTCCAAAGTCTTCCTCCTATCCGGCAAGAAGAGGACATCCGGACCGGCAAACATCTTCTCCAAGCGGCATCTTCGATCTTCTTCCATCCGGAGCGAAGCGGCAGGATCCTGAAGACCTCCAGCGCGGAACATCCATCCGGACCGACGACTGAACGACGAATGACTGTTCCTTTAAGGGACGTCATCCAAGATGGCGTCCCTCGAATTCCGATTGGCTGATAGGATTCTATCAGCCAATTGGAATTAAGGTAGGAATTTTCTGATTGGCTGATGGAATCAGCCAATCAGAATCTAGTTCAATCCGATTGGCCGATCCAATCAGCCAATCAGATTGAGCTCGCATTCTATTGGCTGATCGGAACAGCCAATAGAATGCGAGCTCAATCTGATTGGCTGATTGGATCAGCCAATCGGATTGAACTTGATTCTGATTGGCTGATTCCATCAGCCAATCAGAAAATTCCTACCTTAATTCCGATTGGCTGATAGAATCCTATCAGCCAATCGGAATTCGAGGGACGCCATCTTGGATGACGTCCCTTAAAGGAACAGTCATTCGTCGTTCAGTCGTCGGTCCGGATGGATGTTCCGCGCTGGAGGTCTTCAGGATCCTGCCGCTTCGCTCCGGATGGAAGAAGATCGAAGATGCCGCTTGGAGAAGATGTTTGCCGGTCCGGATGTCCTCTTCTTGCCGGATAGGAGGAAGACTTTGGAGCCTCTTCTGGACCGGATTATGGATCGCCAACCCCCGCTTGGGTTGGATGAAGATCTTGGAGCCAGGACGGATCGGTGATACCTGGATGGTGAAGACAAGGTAGGAAGATCTTCAGGGGCTTAGTGTTAGGTTTATTTAAGGGGGGTTTGGGTTAGATTAGGGGTATGTGGGTGGTGGGTTGTAATGTTGGGGGGGGGTATGGTATGTTTTTTTTTACAGGCAAAAGAGCTGAAATTCTTGGGGCATGCCCCGCAAAGGGCCCTGTTCAGGGCTGGTAAGGTAAAAAGAGCTTGTAACTTTTTTAATTTAGAATAGGGTAGGGAATTTTTTATTTTGGGGGGCTTTGTTATTTTATTAGGGGGCTTAGAGTAGGTGTAATTAGTTTAAAATTGTTTTAAGATTTTTCTTATGTTTGTAAATATTTTTTTATTTTCTGTAACTTAGTTCTTTTTTATTTTTTGTACTTTAGCTAGTTTATTTAATTGTATTTATTTGTAGGAATTGTGTTTAATTAATTTATTGATAGTGTAGTGTTAGGTTAATTGTAGGTAATTGTAGGTAGTTTATTTAATTATTTTATTGATAGGGTAGTGTTAGGTTTAATTTTAACTTAGGTTAGGATTTATTTTACAGGTAAATTTGTTATTATTTTAACTAGGTAACTATTAAATAGTTCTTAACTATTTAATAGCTATTGTACCTGGTTAAAATAATTACAAAGTTGCCTGTAAAATAAATATTAATCCTAAAATAGCTATAATATAATTATAATTTATATTGTAGCTATATTAGGATTTATTTTACAGGTAAGTATTTAGCTTTAAATAGGAATAAGTTATTTAATAAGAGTTAATTTATTTCGTTAGATAAATATTATATTTAACTTAGGGGGGTGTTAGTGTTAGGGTTAGACTTAGCTTTAGGGGTTAATACATTTATTAGAATAGCGGTGAGCTCCGATCGGAAGATTAGGGGTTAATAATTGAAGTTAGGTGTCGGCGATGTTAGGGAGGGCAGATTAGGGGTTAATACTATTTATGATAGGGTTAGTGAGGCGGATTAGGGGTTAATACATTTATTATAGTAGCGCTCAGGTCCGCTCGGCAGATTAGGGGTTAATAAGTGTATGCAGGTGTCGGCGACGTTGTGGGGGGCAGGTTAGGGGTTAATAAATATAATATAGGGGTCGGCGGTGTTAGGGGTAGCAGATTAGGGGTACATAGGGAGAACGTAGGTTGCGGCGGTTTACGGAGCGGCAGATTAGGGGTTCAAAAAAATATGCAGGGGTCAGCGATAGCGGGGGCGGCAGATTAGGGGTTAATAAGTGTAAGGCTAGGGGTGTTTAGACTCGGGGTACATGTTAGGGTGTTAGGTGCAGACGTAGGAAGTGTTTCCCCATAGGAAACAATGGGGCTGCGTTAGGAGCTGAACGCTGCTTTTTTGCAGGTGTTAGGTTTTTTTTCAGCTCAAACAGTCCCATTGTTTCCTATGGGAGAATCGTGCACGAGCACGTTTTTGAGGCCGGCCGCGTCCGTAAGCAACTCTGGTATCGAGAGTTGCATTTGCGGTAAAAATTCTCTACGCTCCTTTTTTGGAGCCTAACGCAGCATTTGTTTGAACTCTCGATACCAGAGTTAATTTTATGGTGCGGCCAGAAAAAAGCCTGCGGAGCGTTAACAGCCCTTTTACCGCCGAACTCCAAATCTAGGCCTAAGATTGCTCAGTGTTTGAAATGAGACAGGTTAACTTAAAACTGTTCAGTTTACACTACAGCTGACTTAATTTTGAAATACATACCAACAAGCCTAAATCCTGCATTTAATCAGATCTAATGGTATGAGTACCACAGCTTATGGTCCCACCAAGACCATATCGAGTACTGCATTTTCAAAATCCATAAGTACAGCTGACAAATGGGAACATTTGTACACTATATTTGAAGTGGTGCTCTAGGTTGGGGAAAATGGGGAAAAAACAAACAAACATATGTCAACGTTTTAAAGGTACTTTTCTTCATCTAGCCATCTACCCAGCTCATTAATGTACAATTTTGAATTCACAGAATTATTTTTGTTTGCACATTTACAAATATGATTCTTTAAAAAGTGATCTCTTAATTTCTACAAAAAAAATTATCATGCATGTCACACACTGTTGATTTAGGGGATGCAAGGTGCATAAATGTTTCCTCCTGTGAGTGTTTCTGTGGGTGTCTGTGTTTATGTCTTTGTGCTTTGGTTTGTGTCTCCATGAGTGTGTATGTATTTTTTATCTGTGGGTCTCTCTGTGAGGGTGGGTGTGTATGTCTTTGTGCATTTTTTGTGGATGTCTGTGAGGGTGTGTGCATATGTCTTTGAGCTTTTTCTGTGGGTGTCTCTGTGAGGGTGTGTGTATGTTTGTCTTTGTGCATTTTCTCTGGCTGCCTCTGTGAGGGTGGGTGTGTATGTCTGCGCTTTCTGTGGATGTCTCTGTGAGGGTGTGTGTGTGTGTATGTATGTATGTATGTCTGTGTTTTCTTTGGGTGTCTGTCTCTGTGAGGGTGTGTGTATGTCTTTGTGTGTTTTCTGTGGATGTGTCAGTGAGAGTGTGTGTATGTATGTCTTTCTGTGTTTTTCATGTTGTTGTCTCTCTGTGTGTGTATGTCTTTGTGTGTTTTCTGAGGCTGTCTCTGTCGGTCTTTTCTTGGGTGTATGTGCAAGTTTGAGTTTGTGTGTGTGTGTCCATTGTCTGTTCCTTTTTAGGACATTTTGACCTTACTACTAATTATTCACATCTTTCTACAGACTTTGAGACTAACAAGACCTTTCCGGAAGTAACCAATCCACCATTTAACCTTTAAATTATTGTTTAGGCAGTTCAGGGCCCTTCCTTTCAGCCACTGCATGCTGTTGTCATAATTTAGTTGTCATCTTCCTTTACAAAAAGATAATCAGAACTCCATATTTTGTTTTATAAATCTCCTTTTTTTTTACAAAACTGTAGTTTACCTCATTACTTGTCAGGTCAATGTAAACAAGTGCTGAGTGTCTGTTTGGGTGTCTGTGTCTGAGTGTGTTTCTATGCGTGTCTGCTAGAGTGTCTATATGTGAATCCTTATGTGTGAGTGTGTTTCCGTGTATGAGTGTGTCTGTGTGTGTGTATGTGACTACCTTTACAACATTTCCAAGTTTAAATAGACAAGAATAAAGTGCATATACGTTTTAGTCACTTGGTCAAAAATTGCACATGTCAAAGGAGGGGGGGGGGATGGCCCTGATCAATGGTTGAGTCAGGGGCCCCAAAATTTCTAGTGGTGGCCCTGACACTGACGCTGATGTTAAATACTAAGGGCTAGATTACAAGTTGAGCATGCGCAAGCTATATTAGCACTCTACTGAGTAATAGTAGCACACTCTAATGTGCGCTGGTATTACAAGTTAAACACAATGTGAAAGTGAGCTATAAAGCATTGCGCTCACCAAAGCACGATTCTATAGGTTCCAGTGATGGTATCAGAACCCATGAGCAGAGAAGGGGTAAGTAGCACAGCGATTGCAGCATTTTAAAATATTTATGTGTATGCTTATACACAGTACATCACTCCTGCCTAGTGCAGTTGTTTTTTATTAAAAACAATGCTACATTTTTTGTAATAAAAAACTATAATGCCCTCTATTTTTAGAAAATTAACCAGAGAGCAAATTGCTACTGCGAGCTCATGGTAGCAATAACCAGCCACTTGTAATGGCTGGTTATTTATCGCACGCACGTAAATGGGCGAATTTGCCAGTTTGTGGGCACGCAATAATTTAGTGCTCCACTTGTAATCTAGCCCTAAACATTCCTACAGTCGATTGTTTTTAAACTGTTTCCCTATGCAGTTATCTGATTAAGTACAACTGTGCGGGGCATTATGTTTTTAAAATTTTAAGCTATACTAATGGTATAAGGCAGATATTATAAGTGACTGAAGATACTTTAATACAAAATAATGTTGTGTGTTGGTTATTCAGCATCAGCACACTAACTGGTTATTCAGCATCAGTACACTAACTGGTTATTCAGCGTCAGCACACTAACACATTTGAAAAATTTGGACTGCAGAGCTTCAGGGTTTGCAAAAGACAACTATTGAATATCACATGCAGTCTGCTTAATCAACCAGCGATGTGTCTATAATACCAATAAATGGTGAATGATAAAACCAAAAGCATTTTCCATCAATCTAGCTCAAAAGACAACTTCTTGTTGTTAAAGCCATTGTTCACTTGGTAGGGTCTCAGTTATATCGGTATTTATAATAAGGTTTTTTAGAGAAGTTTTCTGTTTGTATGCATTGCAGGTGTCTTCAGTCCATAACTACAGTGCACCGTTTTTAAAGTCTAGGGGGTCAATTTATCAAGCTCCGTACAGAGCTTGATGCCCTGTGTTTCCGGCGAGCCTTCAGGCTAGCCGGAAACTGAAGTTATGAAGCAGCAGTCTAAAGACCGCTGCTCCATACCTGTACGCCTGCTCTGAAGCGGTGGACAGAAATCAACCCGATCGAATATGATCGGGTTGATTGACACCCTCTGCTAGCATGGGCGGTATTGCACCAGCAGTTCACAAGAACCGCTGGTGCAATGATAAATGACGACAGCTTATGCTGTCGGCATTTATCGATGTGCAGCGGACATGATACGCTAAATCGTATCATGTCTGCTCGAACATTAATAAATTGACCCCTAGAACCTCTTCTTTATTGGGCTTGTATATAATAGGTGTGAGTTAAAGGGACATGAAACCAAATTTTTTTCCTTTCATTATTCAGATAGAGAATATCATTTCAAAATTTTTTTCCAATTTACTTCCATGATCAAAGTTGCTTCGTTCTCATGTTATTTTTTGTTGAAGAGATACCTAGGTAGGTACCTTGCACATGCCTAATGCACTAAATGACAGGAAATAGTGCTGCCATCTAGTGCTCTTGCTAATGTATAACATTGTTTCAAGACTGCTGCCATATAGTGCTGCAGACACGTGCACACTCCTGAGCTTACATTCTTGCTTTTTAACAAAGGAGAACAAGAGAATAAAGAACATTTGATAATAGAAGTAAATTGGAAAGTTGTTTAAAATTGTATGCTCTGTCTTACTCATAAAAGAAAATTTGGGGGTTTTATGTCCGTTTAAGGGCTGAAAATATTTCTTTCTTTTTTTGTGTTTTATATTTATTAATTTCAGCCTTCAGAAGACATAGATTATACATTTGAATTATTACAAGATGTAAAAATACAGTCACTGCTTCTCAATTCCAATTCAGTGATCAATATATTGCAAGTGCAGAAAAAAAAAGTAAAAAAAGTCTAACGTGGGTGAAACTTTCAGTCTGCTGCGTTCTCATCCAGATGGTTTTTTAAAACATTTATTTTACCAAAACAAATAATAAAACTACTGAACATTATGAAGCCATAATATACATCCCAGTCAATTGTTAAACTTGCAGACTTAAAGGGACAGTCTAGTCCAAAATAAACTTTCATGATTCAGATAGGGCATGTAATTTTAAACAATTTTCCAATTTACTTTTATCACAAATTTTTCTTTGTTCTCTTGGTATTCTTAGTTGAAAGCTTAAATTAGGAGGTTCATATGCTAATTTCTTAGACCTTGAAGGCCGCCTCTTAAGAATGCATTTTAACAGGTTTTTCACCACTAGAGGGTGTTAGTTCATGTTTTTTATTTAGATAACACCGTGCTTGTGCACGTGAAGTTACCTGGGAGCCATCACTGATTGGCTAAACTGCAAGTCTGTCAAAAGAACAAATAAAGGGGCAGTCTGCAGAGGCTTAGATACAAGATAATCACAGAGGTAAAAAAATATATAAATATAACTGTGTTGGTTATGCAAAACTAGGGAATGGATAAACAAGCGATTATCTATCTTTTAAAACAATAACAAATCTGGTGTAGACTGTCCCTTTAACTATTATTCTGAGGAGCAAATAGGTAGTCAAAACCCTTATGGCATCCATAGTCAACCTCAAGGGAAGAATGAAAAAATAAGTAAAGGGGTACTAACTTTAGGATTTCACTAGCATGCTAACTTCTTCTCCCCATACACTTCTATAAGACAAGCTAAAGAAATGCCTATAAGTTATCTCTCACACGCTAACTCAACACTGCACTGGATCAACTGCTCTAAAGCTGAAGGTGCGTTATAAATACTTTATATTCCTATGTTCTTCACATAGAAGAAAATGTTCTTTATATTTATATATACATATATACCGTATTTTCCGGCGTATAAGACTACTGGGCGTATAAGACGACCCCCTACTTTTCATGTTAAAAATATAGGGTTTGTGCTATACTCGCCGTATAAGACTACCCCCCTTACCCCTCTCTATGAATGCAGCAAGCACACCAAATAAAAATTAAAAAACATCAGATTTCATTTCAATATGGTAAATTTAATTCAAATGCTTATGACATGAAGGTACATAGCAGGAAAACTCTCACTTATAAACATAAGGCTGTTTGTCATTAAGCATGTTAACTCACTTATAAACATAAGGCTGTTTGTCATTAAGCATGTAAACTCACTTATAAACATAAGGCTGTTTGTCATTAAACATGTAAACTCACTTATAAACATAAGGTTGTTTGCCATTAAGCATGTAAACTCACTTATAAACATAAGGCTGTTTGTCATTAAGCATGTAAACTCCCTTATAAACATAAGGCTGTTTGCCATTAAGCATGTAAACTCACTTATAAACATAAGGCTGTTTGTGATTAAGCATGTTAACTCACTTATAAACATAAGGCTGTTTGTCATTAAGCATGTAAACTCGCTTATAAACATAAGGCTGTTTGCCATTAAGCATGTAAACTCACTTATAAACATAAGGCTGTTTGCCATTAAGCATGTAAACTCACTTATAAACATAAGGCTGTTTGCCATTAAGCATGTAAACTCACTTATAAACATAAGGCTGTTTGCCATTAAGCATGTAAACTCACTTATAAACATAAGGCTGTTTGTCATTAAGCGTGTAAACTCACTTATAAACATAAGGCTGTTTGCCATTAAGCATGTAAACTCACTTATAAACATAAGGTTGTTTGCCATTAAACATGTAAACTCACTTATAAACATAAGGCTGTTTGCCATTAAGCATGTAAACTCACTTATAAACATAAGGCTGTTTGTCATTAAGCATGTAAACTCACTTATAAACATAAGGCTGTTTGCCATTAAGCATGTAAACTCACTTATAAACATAAGGCTGTTTGCCATTAAGCATGTAAACTCACTTATAAACATAAGGCTGTTTGCCATTAAACATGTAAACTCACTTATAAACATAAGGCTGTTTGCAATTAAGAATGTAAACTCACTTATAAACATAAGGCTGTTTGTCATTAAACATGTAAACATAAAATAGTGCAAGTGGATTAAACTTTTAGGAGGAAGATAATAAACAATAGAGAAAGAGCAAGTGCCAGGCAAGTCGCCCAGCATACTGTAACTTCAAGCTATTTTTACAGTTTTTGCTGGCATTACAGTTTCCCTTTAAAAGCCTTCAAAATCCTACTGTTTGTCATCTGATATCAGAAATAAATCAATGATATCTTGTGATACATTTGTAAGGCAGTCATCGTATGGATCTAATTCCGTTTCAGATGGTGTGGTCTCAGCTTCGGCTTCCTCTTCATCTTGCCACAAGTAGTCATCCTCCATACCATCTAATGAATTTGATATGCCACACTTCTTGAAAGACCTGATTACTGTTTCTGCATTAATACCATTCCAGGCTTTTAGGACAAACTTGCATAAAACATCCAACTGTGGAGCACGCATGTTTCCTCCCTTTGTGAATGACTTTTCACCACTAACCATCCACTCATTCCACTGTTCTCGAATGCGATCTTTAAATGGCTTGTCTAGGCACACATCCAGTGGCTGTACCAACAATGTCAATCCTGCAGGAATAATTGCTGCATCTGTGTTTATTCTTGCCAGCCTTTGCTTGGTGCTGGGAGTTAAATGAGCCCTGAACATATCCCACACCAGTAGACTACGTTTTTGAATAAGTCCACCTGGTCGCCTACTCCATACATTATCAAGCCATAGCTTTACCCCTTCTTCATCCATCCAGCCTTTTTCATTCACATGTACAAAACAACCAACAGGGAACTTGAGTTTCGGCATTGTTTTCCTTTTAAAAATAATCATTGGTCTCAATTTGGCGCCATCAGCTGTGCATGCTAGTACTACTGTAAAACTGGACTTTTCATGTCCTGTTGTTTTAATTAAAATAGTTTTTTCACCTTTTTGATTGACAGTTTTATTTCCAACCATATCAAAATTCATGGGAGTTTCATCCATATTTCTGATACTACTTAACATATAGCCATATTTATTGCACTGTTGTATCACGTATCGATGGAAACTATTTACTTTGGCATCAAGATCTGCCGGTAATTTTTGTGCAATTTTCGTCTTTTGCCTCAGTACCAGATTATGCCTTTCCAAGAATCTACTACACCAGGATACAGTGGCCTTAAATCCGTTGCTGTGATCTGGGTTATATTTGGCCCACTGAAGTGCAAACAAACGTATTTTATTTTGTGTCAACACATAACCATTTTGGTGATGCTCATTCACCATGTCTGCAACATGTTTTTCGACTTCTGGCCAATGTGGGATACCTCTTCTTAATGCACACTTACACCTTGGCATACTCTTTAATGCTTTTTCATTTGCTTTCCAGTTCCGAACCATCTTTTCTGTTATTCCATATTGTCTTGCAGCAGCACAATTATTATGTTCCATGGCAAAGTTTATAACTTTAAGTTTGAAACTGACTTCATATTTCTTTCTTCTTGCTTGTAGAGCCATGACTGCTAGCTACCATATTTGTATACTGTACTGTATGTACTGGTGTTGTACTGTAAAAAAAAGTTAAAATGAAGTATAACAACTTTTAAGCACACACACACACATACGGTACATACATACACATATACCGGTACATACCGTATATACCGGTATATATACGGTATATATAAGCTAGGACTGAGGGACACATTAGCCCAGTGTACAGGGGAACCTGGGTATAGCTGGCACACAGACAGGGCCGCCACTAGAAATTTTGGGGCCCCTGACTTAACCATTGATCAGGGCCCCCCCCCCCTTTTGACATGTGCAATTTTTGACCAAGTGACTAAAACGTATATGCACTTTATTCTTAAGTGTCTATTTAAACTTGGAAATGTTGTAAAGGTAGCATACACACACACTCATACACTGAAACACACACACACTCACACATAAGGATTCACATATAGACACTCTAGCAGACACGCAAAGAAACACACTCAGCACTTGTTTACATTGACCTGACAAGTAATGAGGTAGACTACAGTTTTGTAAAAAAAAAGGAGATTTAGAAAACAAAATATGGAGTTCTGGTTATCTTTTTGTAAAGGAAGATGCCAACTAAATGACAACAGCATGCAGTGGCTGAAAAGAAGGGCCCTGAACTGTCTAAACAATAATTTAAAGGTTAAATGGTAGATTAGGTGACTTCCGGAAAGGTCTCATTAGTCTCAAAGTCTGTAGAAAGATGTGAAAAATCAGTAGTAAGGTAAAATGTCCTAAAAAGGAACAGACAATGGACACACACACAGAAACTCAAACTTGCACATACACCCAAGGAAACACTGACAGAGACAGCCTCAGAAAACACACAAAGACATACACACACACACACAGAGACACCCACAGAAAACACACAAAGACATACACACACAGAGAGACAACCACATAAAACACAGAAATACATACTGCACATACACACACCCTCACTGAGACATTCACAGAATACACACACCCTCACAGAGACATCCACAGAAAACACAGACATACATACATACACACACACACACTCACAGAGACATCCACAGAAAACACAGACATACACACCCACCCTCACAGAGGCATCCAGAGAAAATACACAAAGACAAACATATAAACACCCTAACAGAGACACCCATAGAAAAGCTCAAAGACATATGCACACACCCTCACAGACATCCACAGAAAATGCACAAAGACATACACACCCACCCTCACAGAGAGACCCTCAGAGAAAAAAATACATAAAAACCAAAGCACAAACCAAAGCACAAAGACATAAACACAGAAACCCACAGAAACACTCACAGGAGGGAACATTTATACACCTTGCATCCCCTAAATCAACAGTGTGTGACATGCATGATAAAAAAAAAATGCAGAAATTAAGAGATCACTTTTTAAAGAATCATAATTGTAATTGTCAGAACAAAAATAATTCTGTGAATTGAAAATTGAACATTAATGATCTGGGTAGATTGCTAGATGAAGAAAAGTACTTTTAAAAGCTTGACATATGTTTGTTTGTTTTTTCCCCATTTTCCCCAACCAAACCACCACTTCAAATATAGTGTACAAATGTTCCCATCTGTCAGCTGTACTTATGGATTTTGAAAATGCTGTACTCTATATGGTCTTGGTGGAACCATAAGCTGTGGTACTCATATCCGATCTAAGCTAATTTCATTTATAACTCTTTATTCCATATTCTATATTTTATAAATACACATCATAAACTTAAAGAAATAATGATTTGGAGATAGATTTATTATTTTATTTTTTATCTAAATGTATTATCTATGAAGAACATATGTAATGTGTAATTCTTCTTTGAAATAGTATATTTTAGTCTAATCATGATTTTATAACTCCACACTCATACCATTAGATCTGGCTAAATGCAGGATTTAGGCTTGTTGGTATGTATTTCAAAATTAAGTCAGCTGTAGTGTAAACTGAACAGTTTTAAGTTAACCTGTCTCATTTTAAACACTGGGCAATCTTAGTCTGAGAGTATAACATTTTATGCAGATGTCAAAATCTTAGATAAAATGCCTCCTTGCATCTGGAAAGTCCTTGCATAAAGGGGCAGTACACTGGAATGTAATATATAACATATCTGCCAAAAGGGCACCTACCATTTGTGTATTGAGGAGGAAGCATTTCTGCATGGTTTTATATATAGAATTTCTACAGCCTTGTCAAATAATCATAAATACACTGCTGCTAAAAAAATGTGTTTTTATGGACCCCTGGCCCCACCATACAACTACTACCACACTGAAGTTACAATTGCACAAAGAAATAAAAAACATTTGCTAAGTAAGTCCTACCTCCTCTGCAAATGAAAGTGATCTGCCGTCTTACCCAGGCACACACTGTACAAACAAAGTGCCAAGTGTGTCTCACACTGTGCATAAGGGCTTTGTGCACACTCAGAAATCCTCTCAAATGCTAATGCTTTACTCCTTGTAATAACATTTCCCATGCTCAATTAGCACTCTGCTGTAGTGCCCACTAGTGGATACCAAAATTTTTTTTTTTAGTTCTTGCCTCATGGGCCCCCCTGGCCCATTTGGCCCCTGACAGGAGTCACCCCTGTCACCCCCTGATGGCGTCCCTGCACACAGATCTTGTAGTAGTATTACCGTAAATTTAAATAAAATATTATTGGTAGAGGAAGGAGGGAGGGAGAGGAAGGCGAGAGGGAGGGAGAGGAAGGAGAGAGGGAGGGAGAGGAAGGAGGGAGGGGGAGAGAGAGGGAGGGAGGGGGAGAGAGAGGGAGGGAGGGGGAGAGGGAGGGAGGGAGGGAGAGAGGGAGGGAGAGGGAGGGGGAGGGAGGGGGAGAGGGAGGGGGAGGGAGAGGGAAAGGGAGGGGGAGGGAAAGGGAGGGAGGGGGGATGTAAAGGGGGAGGGGGGGAGAGGGAGGGGGAGAGAGGGAGAGAGGGAGAGAGGGAGGGGGAGAGAGGGAGGGAGAGGGAGGGGGAGAGAGGGAGGGGGAGAGAGGGAGGGGGGCAGGGAAAGGGGGAGGGGGATAGAGGGAGGGGGAGAGAGGGTGGGGAAGAGAGGGAGGGAGAGGGAGGGGGAGAGAGGGAGGGGGAGAGAGGGAGGGAGAGAGAGGGAGGGGGAGAGAGGGAGGGAGAGAGAGGGGGAGAGAGGAAGGGGGAGAGAGAGGGAGAGAGAGAGTGAGAGAGAGAGGGAGGGATAGGGAGGAGAGGGCTGGATAGGGAGGAGAGTGAGGGATAGGGAGAAGGGGGCGAGAGAAAAAAAGGGAAAGTGAGAGGGATGGGGGAGAGGGATGGAGAGAGAGGGGAGAATGAGGGGGGAGGGAGAAAGAGAGAGGGAGAGTAAGCAAAGTTAGCAAAGAAATTCCTTAACCACTGAGGAGTCACATAATCCATATTACTCCGATGGGCAAGGGTTATCAGAGCAGAGGAAACATTAAGGCATAGTATATTGCAGCATGAAACAGTTTCCTTAGATTTCTAACACACAGACTAACTACTAGCACAGTGTCTGTAAAACTTTCAGCAGTACTGACCTTCTGATACTTTCACTGGAAGATCTCTAGATCACTGGCAATGCAGGGCTGAGAAAAAAAACACTCTAGTGGAAGGCTGTCCCTTTAATCACCTTTCTTTCCTGCACAATTTGCTCCGTAGCAGATGTCACATGATCGCACTGGAATTTGGATGTCTGGCTGTAGTGTAGCAAAGAAAGGCGATTAGCAGAGAAAGATACCGGGTATTTAAAGTAAAGCCTTCCTAGTGTTTTGTTTTAAATGTATGCTTGTCTTCAGCCCTTAGCCTTGTAGGGAGTGGGACCCCTCATCAGGACTGGACTCCTGACGGTGGGCTGACTGACTGTCTGACTGAGACTGCACAGCACATCGCAAAGCTCCAGCTACTAATATGATATATATGATTGATTTCTACTCCCCATATAACCTGTCCTGCCTACTGCTCTGCTGTCACCGTGAGCTACCTCGCTCATTCAGTCTGAACCAGTGCACCACAGTCGCACAGACCACTTCTGCCTGAATCTGGATTCACTGTCGTCTTCAGCAGGGCAGGGCAGCACGCCACAAACAAGTCACTCTCAGCAGCTCCCTCCTGCTCACTCTTCTTCCCATCTGAAGTCCCCGCTACGTCATGCTGCTCTGTGCAATCAAGGCACATCATTGGCCAGCACAGCCGGGGGCCTATCTAGGGGGGTGTGGGCTTGGAGCTGCAACTCAGTCCATTCACAGTGTGACTAGTGTGTCTGACTCCTCCCCACCGCCTCACCCAGACGTCACACAGCTCACTGGTGCTTCTTACTCTGTGCCTCTCTGTACACAGTCACTAAATAACTCAGTAATAATAAGGCTTATAAAACGACACCCGGCGTATAAGACGACCCTCGACTTTTGAGAAGATTTTCAAGAGTTAAAAAGTCGTCTTATACGCCGGAAAATACGGTATATATATTTTTTGTAAAATATTTACCTATATATCTATATGTATATATATATATATATATATATATATTGATTCAATGAGAGCACTCTCACTTCCAGAGTATTAGATGCCAGGGTGCTAGCAGATATGTATATATATATATATATATATATATATATATAAAAGAAAAAGAAAAAAAATTCTAAGTGAAGTACATAGGAATTCAATGTATTTCTATTCAAAAAATATTAAATATATAAAAAAAATGAATAAAAACTATATTGCTTATTTCTAGGTATTTGACTAGAAAGGCCTCCAATGTGTGTGTATATATATATATATATATATATATATATATATATATATATATATAGATAGATAGATAGATAGATAGATATATACTATGTATATAACTGTGTATATGTATATATATATATATATATGTATGTATATATATATATATATATATATATATATATATATATATGTGTGTGTGTGTGTGCATATACACTCATCAGCCACTTTATTAGGTACACCTGTTCAGATGCTTGGTAACACAAATTGCTAATCAGCCAATCACATGGCAGCAATTCAATGCGTTTAGGCATCTAGAAGTGGTGAAGATGACTTGCTGAAGTTCAAACTGAGCATCAGAATAAGGAAGAAAGGGGATTTAAGTGACTTAAAACATAGCATGATTGTTGGTGCCAGACGGGATGGTCTGAGTATTTAAAAAACTGCTGATCTACTGGGATTTTCACGCTCAACCATCTCTAGGGTTTACAGAGAATGGTCTGAAAAAGAGAAAATATCCAGTGAGCGGCAGTTGTGTGGACGACAATGTCTTGTTGATGTCACAGGTCAGAGGAGAATGGGCAGACCGGTTTGAGATGATAGAAAGGCAACAGTAACTCAAATAAACACGTGTTACAACCAAGGTATACAGAATATCATCTTTGAATGCACATGTTGAACCTTGAAGCAGATGGGCTACAGCCGTAGAAGACCACACCATGTGCCATTCCTGTCAGCTAATAATAGGAAACTGAGGCTACAATTTGCACAGGCTCACCAAAATTGTAAAATAGAAGATTGGAAAAATTGCCTGGTCTTATGAGTCTCAATTTCAGCTGCAACATTCAGATGGTAGGGTCAGAATTTGGCATAAGCAACATGAAAGCATGGATCAATCCTACCTTGAATCAATGGTTCAAGCTAGTGGTGTAACGGTGTGGGGGATATTTTCTTGGCCCACTTTGGCCCCCTTAGTACCAATTGAGCATTGTTTAAATGCCACGGCCTACCTAAGTATTGTTGCTGACCATGCCCATCCCTTTATGACTACAGTGTACCCATCTTCTGATGGCTACTTCCAGCAGGATAATGCACCATGTCACAAAGCTCAAATCATCTCAAACTGGTTTTTTGAACATGACAATGAGTTCACTGTACTCCAATGGCCTCTACAGTCACCAGATCTCAATCCAATAGAGCACCTTTGGTATGTGGTGGAACGGGAGATTCACATCATGGATGTGCAGCTGACAAATCTGCAGCAAGTGCGTGATGTATGTCAATATAGACCAAAATCTCTGAGGAATGTTTCCAACACCTTGTTGAGTTATGCCACAAAGAATTAAGGCAGTTCTGAAGGCGAATGGGGTCCAATCCGGTACTCCTAGCAAGGTGTACCTAATAAAGTGGCAAGTGAGTGTATATGTGTCATGCAGGCCCATTTATCAAAGGGCTTGCGGACCTGATCCGACACTGCGGATCAGGTCCGCAAGACCTCGCTAAATGCGGAGAGCAATACGCTCTCCGCATTTAACATTGCACCAGCAGCTCACAAGAGCTGCTGGTGCAACGCCGCCCCCTGCTGACTCGCGGCCAATCGGCCGCCAGCAGGGAGCTGTCAATCAACCCGATTGTATTCGATCGGGTTGATGTCCGGCGATTCCTGTCCGCCTGTTCAGAGCAGGCGGACAGGGTTATGGAGCAGCGGTCTTTAGACCGCTGCTTCATAAGTTGTGTTTCTGGCGAGTCTGAAGACTCGCCAGAAACACGGCCCTTCAAGCTCTGTACGGAGCTTGATAAATGGGCCTGTAAATATGTGTATGTGTGTATAGTATGTGTTTATATGTGTATATGTGTACCTGTGCATACAAATTTACACATATAACCAAAATTACACATGTATACACATATATAGACATATCAGATTTGCGCAACTTGTTGGGTGTTTTTTTTTTTTCACTCTACATTAAACTCTATAGGGGAATTATACACTCAATTTTTCTTTGCATAAATATTTTGTAGATGATCCATTTATATAGCCCATACAGATTTTTTTTTTTGATTTTTTTTTATAGTTTTCCTTATTTTTAAATAACATTGCTCTGATTTTCAGACTCCTAACCAAGCCCCAAAGTTTTAAGAGAGTACCGACGTATACCTACTCCAGCTTGCTCCTGTTTGTGTAAAGAGTCTTTTCATATGCAGAGGAAGGGGTAGTGTCTGTTTTTCCCACTTGCAGTGGGTGTTCTAGCTGCCTTTTTAACAGATCTAAATTTGGAGTTTCTAAGTAAGTTTTTAAACGGTTTAATACTGAATTTTTATATAAGTGTCTGTGCATATTATTCTTTATAGTAGTGTCTATTACATGCAGCTATATGAAAATTGGTTCATACTGTCCCTTTAATGCAGTTGCAATATTCCAAGTTCTGCATTTTGCACGTCGGGTTAGCGCTCGTGCTAAAACTTTTTAGTTTCAACTTGTAATATGCACATTAGTCGACGCGTGCAAAAAGCTTACATCTAGCGCTCCACTCGTAATCTAGCCCTAAGTAAGTTTGTTTGTAACATTTATATCAGCAAGGAACTGTTTGTTTAAAGTTTTGTCTTAAGCACTGACCTTTTTCCAGTAAGCTCACATGAAAATGGTGTCTTATCTGCTTACAAACATAATAAATATTGTGGGGAATGAATTGCAAAAGAGATGGTAAATGGTTACTGTTTTCCATGGGTTATAAAAACACAGATCTTATTTTAAAAGCAGTACTTTAATAGCAGCATGATAAATTATGTAATATCTAGAAATAGCTTTTGATAAATCTTCACAGTTTGAATTTCACATTACAACTCCTTGGCTCTCAAGTATGTCTTAAAGGCACAGTCTACAATAGAATTGTTATTGTTTTAAAAGATACATAATCCCTTTATTACCCATTCCCCAGTTTTGTATAACGAACACAGTTATATTAATACATTTTTTACCTCTGTGATTACCTTGTATCTAAGCATCTTCTGACAGACTCCTGATCATATGACTGTGACTATTTATTATTTATTTACTTGCATTTAGTATTGTGTTGCACTAACTCTTAAATAACTCCCCAGTCATTAACTCAGTGTTATCTATATGGCCTTTGAATATATTAACCTATCGCTGAGGCAATAAACCTGTCGCTCTATACAATTGGCACCTATCTGCCAAAAAATGAATCTGGTAGTATGTGGGTGTTTGTAGAGCGCCTACCTTAACAGAGGCTGAGGTTATGAACTAAGTGGTTACTATTCTTCTACAATCATTCAAATTTTTTGTAAGTAAATGTTATACATAAATAATGAAAATATATTAAAAACAATATATTGAAAACAATCTGCTAAGATCAGCATGGATCCATGCACCCTAACAGTACATCGTAAAACACCAGCCTAAAATAGCCTAAAATGATTTATCTATTATCTACAAAAAGACCTTAAAAACAATAATAATAGCGGGCTTTTGATGTACTTTTAAAGACAATGCTATTACAGACATCGTATGATGAACAATTTTAGTGATATCAATGTCTGTTACATGTTCAAGTATTGAAATCCTGGATAATCCCACAATAGGGATCTGATAATGTCCAGTGCAGGGGGTGACGTTGGTTTATATTTTGACCAGGTTCTAGTCCTGTTATTCCAAAGGTATTTACGAGTATGGCCTCCATTACATATAGAGCATCGCCCGCAAAAGCCGGCAACGCCGGTTTTTGCGCGTTTTTGTTATTACATATACGGTGTAGCATACAAGTTACGGCCGTATATTTCACCCGTCGCTCGCAATTTTTACTCCCATAAGCTAACATGGGACCGCGTCGTAAATCGGTATCCAATATCCAGCGCAAGGCCTTACATGGCGAAAATAGAGAAATCTTACTCCATTGTCACCTCGCCATTAAAAAGCAACCGTAGCAGGCCTTGCGCTGATTATTGGACCCCCGTAACTCCCTAAAATGCCTGCAAAAATAAACTAACACCTAACACATGCGCAATGTCTATCTACCTGTCAATCGCAATCCACCACCGCAATAACTAACTGGATTAACCCCTAAACCGCCATAGCCCACACCGCAATAAACCTATCCTAGTATTAACCCCTAAATCGCCATAGCCCACATAGCCTATTAAATGTATTAACCCCTAATCTGCTGCCGCCAACGTCACCACCACTATAATAAAGTTATTAACCCCTAAACCTAAGTCTAACCCTAACCCTAACACCCCCCTAACTTAATTATTATTTAAATAAATCTAAATAATATTACTATTATTAACTAAATTATTCCTATTTAAAACTAAATACTTACCTATAAAATAAACCCTAAAATAGCTACAATATAATTAATAATTACATTGTAGCTATTTTGGGATTTATTTTTATTTTACAGGCAACTTTCTATTTATTTTAACTAGGTACAATAGCTATTAAATAGTTAATAACTATTTAATAGCTACCTAGTTAAAATAATTACAAATTTACCTGTAAAATAAAAACTAACCTAAGTTACAATTATCTATCTATCTATCGAATCTATCTATTTATTATAGATTCGATAGATAGATAGATAGATAGATAGATAATTTCCCAGACAGAGAATTTCAAGACGTGCGGGCTGTGACCCATGGTAAGATTCCCAGAGGCAGTTGCGGCGCCCGAGGCTCTGATTAGAACAGAGCACTCTGGAGCGTATCTGCCCTCGGCCGAAATCGGAACATTCTGTTCTTTATTAATTTCGTTAAACTCAACTATAACAATTAATGAAATTAACATAATGTTATTATTTAACATCATGTTCTTTATTTATTTCGTTAAACTCAACTATAACAATTAAAAAAATATAATACAAACAATCAAACGGTTTAAAATATTAGATCTAGGAAATGAATTTGCAGTCACAAATTGTGTCTGGAGCGTATCTGCCCTCGGCCGAAATCGGAACATTCTGTTCTTTATTTATTACATTCTTCGGCTTCTTTTTCAATAAACAGTTTACATGAGAGAAACAAACTTTTCTAAAAAGCTGCTTTTTTTTTTTGCACTTTAACTAGTGCCTAGTAGGTAATGTGCAGAATGTGAGAAATGAAACAATTTTTCTGCACTTTAACTGATCACCCTAGTTAATCTGCAGATTAGCTAGGTAATGTGCGCATTAACTGATTTCTGCACTTTAAGTGTAACATATACATCTCTTCTCCTTGATTGTTTGGACGCCATGATTAAACCGGATGTCCCATTACAAAACATGATAGATTTACATTGCGATAAACTTACAGATAAAATTACAGATAAAAATATGTTTTCTAGTTCCCAGATCTTGTTGCACGGCTACTTGCCTTACATATTATTCATAGAATCTATTTGTATGATATTTTGTAGCATCCGGCCCTCTCCAAACTTCCAGGACCCCCACCACAATAAATCTGTAAAACATTAGACCCCACCACTATAAGCCCCTTACTCTCAGACCTCCCACCATTATAAAAGAGCTAGATCACCCACTGCTATTACCCTTCAAACAACCAGACTTCCCACCACCAAAAATCCTCTAAGCATATGACCATCACTCCTAGCTCTGTTAAGGGTCCAACCCACAGCAAGGGACCCCATCACAATGGAATCCCCACTCCAAGGACTCCACACCCCAAGTGGCCACATCAACACAAGGGACCCCACCACCTAAAAAGACTCCCATACTAAATACAACACCTTCTAAATTAATAAAAATAAGAATGCTTAAAAAAAATGGATTACATTAAAAGCCTTTGTAGAAAACTCACCATCTAAAATCTTGTTCTGCAAAATTTTCTACAATCAAATAACAGACCCTACCCTGATGTTTTCTTGATGCATTCTCGCCCAGCTCCAGCGTTTTCAGGATATATAGAAGTGTAAAGTTGGATATATTATACCTGTTGGCTGATTTAATTCAAATAATCTTATAGGAACACTAATTTATCCTATTAGTTGATTTGTAAATTCAAATCAGCAAATAAAAATATAAAGATCAATAATCCATAATTTAACCAGTAGGATTAATGGCCTTTCCTGTTGGCTGATTGCAATTTAAATAAACAATAGAAATGGTTAATGATCCTAGTTTTTGTATTGGTTGATGATAATTCTGTTTATGTTAGCTCAAACTAGTTTGTTAGTCTAGGTAGTCAAAAAACTTAAAACCAGTGCACAATGAAGATCATAATTTTAAGAATTACACAAAAAAAAAATTGAATCAGTCACAAAAAAATACACAGGAAGAAATTGTATTGTTAAAGTGCATCAAAAATCGTAACAATATTGTTCACCAAAAATGGTATTTTCTCAAAAACATAAAATTTATATGTAAATTACACAGGAATAAATCATATTAAATAC
The DNA here is from genome assembly GCF_027579735.1 of Bombina bombina. NCBI lineage: Eukaryota > Metazoa > Chordata > Amphibia > Anura > Bombinatoridae > Bombina > Bombina bombina. The sequence continues at coordinate 921,871,879 of NC_069500.1, forward strand.
GGACAACATAAATAGTAATATAAGTTCACTGGATGTAAAAACACATACATCTAGATTACAAGTTTTGCGCTATAGAGGGTACTTAACGAACGCAACAAAGGTTGCGTTATTTCACACGCCATAGCGCTGCCATTACAAGTTTTAGAAAAGCCGACTTGTGCGTGCGATATGGCTGCATTGCGCTCCATACTGCACAAAATACAAGCGCTGCTTTGACGTGCTTGTGCACGCTTTCCCCATAGACATCAATTGATGTCTATGGGGAAAAAAAAGTTACGTTTAAACCTAACGCCCTAACATAAACCCCACGTCTAAACACCCCTAATCTGCTGCCCCCGACATTGCCGACACCTACATAATGTTATTAACCCCTAATCTGCCGCTGCCGATATCGCCATCACCTAAATAAATCTATTAACCCCTAATCTGCTGCTCCCGATATTGCTACTATACTTAAGTTATTAACCCCTATGCCCCTGCACCCCAACATCGCCCAAACTATAATAAAGATATTAACCCCTAAACCTCTGGCCTCCCACATCACTACCACTAAATAAACTTATTAACCCCTAAACTACCAGCCCCCCACATCTCAACAACCTAAATTAAACTATATTAACCCCTAACCCTAAACCTAACCCTAAACCTAACCCTAAACCTAAAACCCCCTAACTTTAACATAATTAAAATAGAGCTAAATTAAAGTTACAATTATTAACTAAATAATACCTATTTAAAATTAAATACATACTTACCTGTGAAATAAAACCTAAGCTAGCTACAATATACTGTAACTAATAGTTAGATTGTAGCTAGCTTAGGTTTAATTTGTATTTCACAGGTAAGTTTTTATTTATTTTAACTAGGTAGATTAGTTAGTAAATAGTTATTAACTATTTACTATTACTAACTACCTAATTAAAAAAAATACAAACTTACCTGTGAAATAAAACCTAAGCTGCCCTACACTAAAACCTAACAATACAGAAATAAAAAACACCATTACAAAAAATAAAAAACACTAAAATTACAAAAAATAAGAAAACTACCATTACAAAAAATAACAAATGAAGTTATCCAAAACAATAAAAATGATTCCTATTCTAAAAAAAAAAAACACCCCAGAATAAAAAACCCTAATCTATAATAATCTTAAAAGGGCCTTTTGTAGGGCATTGCCCTAAAGAAATCAGCTCTTCTTCTGCAAAAGAAAAACAAACCCCCCTAATAGCAGCCCTAATTCCTATTGGTTGATATAAATTTTTCAATAGGAATGCAATGGTATCCCAGTATAAAATGGGTACCTTACATTTGAATCCTCAGAGTGCGGTGGACGATCATGAAGAGGACGTTCGCCTGGACCTCCGCCTTGGATCTTCGTCTGGACCTCCGCCTTGGACCTTTGCCTGGACCTCCGCCTTCGTGCATCGACCGTTCAGCCTCCGCAGGGATGAAGAAGATGCCGGTCCCGCGATGGATGAATTTGGGCCGCCTGGATAAAGATGGAGCTGCAGGGGTGAAGATTGTTCAAGCAGGACTTCAGCAACTGTAAGTACCTAAAGAGGGGTTAGTGTTAGTTTTTTTTTAAGTTTTTTTGGGGTGGTTTTTTTTTTTAGATTAGGGTTTGGGCATTTCTTAAAATAGCTAAATGCCCTTTTAAGGGCAATGCCCATACAAATGCCATTTTCAGCCTTAAAAAAATGCCCTTTTATTTAGAATTATGTTTTTTTATTTTGGGGGCTGGTTGGGTGGTGGGGGTCTGAATTTTTTTCAGGAAAAAGAGTTGATTTCTTTAGGGCAATGCCCTACAAAAGGCCCTTTTAAGGGCTATTGGTAGTTTATTGTAGGCTAGGGGGTGTTTTTATTTTGGGGGGGCTTTTTTATATTGATAGGGCTATTAGATTAGGTGTATTTTTTTTATTTTGGATCATTTTGTTTGTTATTTTTTGTAATTTAGTATTTATTTATTTTTGTAATTTAGTATGTTTTTAATTTTTGTAATTGTAGATTACATTTTTTTTAGTAGGCTTAGTTTTTTTAATGTGTAATTTAATTAATTTAATTGTTATTTTAATATTAGTATAAAAGTAATTTTAGTTTAATTTATAGTTTAAACTTATGGCTAGATTACGAGTTTTGCAGTATGGGTGAAAAAGCAGCGTTCAGGCTCTTTTTCACTACCGCTGGTATTACGAGTTTTGCAGGTTTAGCTGCACCGCACAATTTTTTGGCCGTAAAACAACGTAACTACCGCAGCTTTCAAAAAGTCCTTTTTCAATGGGATTTCCACAGCGCCGGTATTATGAGTTTGCTGTGAGGCCAAAAAGTTAGTGGTAAAGCCTATACCGTCAAGATCCATACCGTAAACTGAAAGTCAGTAGTTATGGGTTTTATGCTACAACGCCGTAACATAAAACTCAGTCATAACTAAAGTGCTAAAAAGTACACTAACACCCATAAACTACCTATTAACCCCTAAACCGAGTCCCTCCCACATCGCAAACACTAAAATAAAATTATTAACCCCTAATCTGCTGCTCTGGACACTGCCGCCACTAGAATAAACATATTAACCCCTAAACCGCAGTATTCCCGCATCGCAAACACTAGTTAAATATTAACCCCTAATCTGCTGTCCCTAACATCGCCGCAACCTACATTGCTGTTATTAACCCCTAATTTGCCGCCCCCAACATTGTAAACCCCCTAAACCTAACCCTAAGTCTAACCCTAACACCCACTAACTTTATTATAATTAAAACAAATCTAATAAAAAATTACTATCATTAACAAACTAATTCCTATTTAAAACTAAATACTTACCGTAAAATAAACCCTAAGCTAGCTACAATATAACTAATAGTTACATTGTATCTATTTTAGGTTTTATTTTTAATTCACAGGCATGTTTATATTTATTTTAACTAGGTAGAATAGTTAGTAAATAGTTATTAACTATTTACTAGCTACCTAGCCAAAATAAATACAAATTTACCTGTAAAATATAACCTAACCTGAGTTATACTAACACCTAACCTTACACTACAATTAAATAAATTACATTAATTAAATCCAATTAATTAAATTACAAAAAAAACCCACTAAATTACACAAAATAAAAAATAAATTATCAGATATTTAAACTAATTACATCTAATCTAATAGCCCTATCAAAATAAAAAAGCCCCCCCAAAACAACCTACACTAACCTACCAATAGCCCTTAAAAGGGCCTTTTGCGGGGCATTGCCCCAAATAAATCAGGTCTTTTACCTGTAAAAAAAATACAAACAACCCCCCAACAGTAAAACCCACCACCCACACAACCAACCCCCCAAATAAAATCCTAACTAAAAAACCTAAGCTCCCCATTGCCCTGAAAAGGGCATTTGGATGGGCATTGCCCTTAAAAGGGCATTTAGCTCTTTGTTGGTGCCCAAAAGCCCTAATCTAAAAATAAAACCCACCCAATGAACCCTTAAAAAAACCTAACACTAACCCCGAAGATCCACTTACAGTTTTTGAAGACCCGACATCCATCCTCAACAAAGCGGCAGAAGTCCTCATCGAAGCCGGCAGAAGTCTTCATCCAAGCGGGCCAAGTCTTCATCCAAGCCGGCAGAAGTCTTCATCCAGACGGCAACTTCTATCTTCATCCATCCGGTGTGGAGCGGCTCCATCTTCAAGACATCTGGCGTGGAGCATCCTCTTCTTTCCACGGTGACTGAAGAATGAAGGTTCCTTTAAGTGACGTCATCCAAGATGGCGTCCCTTGAATTCCGATTGGCTGATAGAATTCTATCAGCCAATCGGAATTAAATGTGAAAAAATCCTATTGGATGATCCAATCAGCCAATAGGATTGAGCTTGCATTCTATTGGCTGATTGGAACTCGGGGTTTATGTTAGGGTGTTAGGTGTAAACATAACTTTTTATTTTTATTTCCCTATAGGAATCAATGGGGCTGCGTTACGGAGCTTTACACTCCTTTTTTGCAGGTGTTAGACTTTTTTTCAGCCGGCTCTCCCCATTGATGTCTATGGGGAAATTGTGCACCAGCACGTAAAACCAGCTCACTGCAGCGCTGGTATTGGAGTGCGGTATGGAGCTCAATTTTGCTCAATGCTCACTTCTTGCCTCCTAACGCCGGGTTTATGCAAACCTGTAATAGCAGCGCTATAGGGAGGTGAGCGGTGACAATAACTTGCAAGTTAGCACCAAGCGGCTCATAACGCATTTTAATTTAAAGCCAGGGGGTTGTTAGGTTTAGGGGTTAATAGTTTAATTTAGTTTTTGGCAATGTGGTGGGATGACGGTTTAGGGGTTAATAGGTTTATTTAGTGGTAGTGATGTGGGAGGACAGAGGTTTAGGGGTTTATAACTTTATTTTGTGGCGGTGATGTCGGGGAGCGACGGAATAGGGGTTAATATATTTATTATAGTGTGGGCAATGTTGGGGTGTGGGTGAATAGGGGTTAATAACTTTAGTATTGTGGCAACAATGTCGGGGAGCAGCAGAATAAGGTTTAATATATTTTAATAGTGGCGGCGATGTCAGGAGTGTCAGATTAGCGGTTAATAACTTTATAAAATGGTGTTTGCGATGCGGGAGGACCTCAGTTTAGGGGTTAATATGGTTATGGGTGTTAGTTTACTTTCTAACAGTTTAGTTATGAGTTTTATGTAACAGTTTTGTTGCGTAAAACTCACAACTACTGCTCTCAGATGGCGGTATGGATCTTGTTGTTTTAGGCTGTAACGCAAGTTTTTTAGCTTCACCGCAAAACTCGTAATGTCAGCGCTATGGGAATCCCATGAAAAAACTTAATTTTTTCGAGTGCGGGACTGACGTTACGTTTCAGGCTAAAAGGCTTGCGGTACAGCTATACCGACAAGACTCGTAATGGTTGCGTTGTTGTTTGAATGCTGAAATTACCATTTTTTCAGCGTTAAAACACTAACACACAACTCGTAATCTACCTGAGAGACATTTATATAAATACAAAACACAAATTGTATTTTTTTTTATCGTAAAATGGGCTAAACATTGTCATTCCATGGGCATTTATGTAATTGTCTGTCAAATCCCTGGGTGATTATCTACACATTACCCCCTACAGATCCCACTGTTTTTTCTCGCAACTTAAAAGGTGGTGAGTTTTATCAAAATACTCAAAACTAATTATTCTGAAAGGAAAGCCTCTGTTACAAAAATAACAGCGATTTTAAAGTAAAGTTCACTGAAAAACAGCATATTTTGATTTGTATTACACATAACGTTAATTTTTAAGTATACACAAAGTTCTCCCTGTGTACTTCATCCTCCATTGCAAACTATTACATAGCAGAGAGCTCTCATTATTTTCTTTTGGAGACAGCTCGCCACTCACAGGGAGAGACCAATATCTTTGATAACTACACCAAGGTGATCCTGCGAGGCTAAACATGGTTTTTCACATTTTTGCTTTTACTTTTGATCATCGGGCCCATAGACTATTGTAAGGTTGTTGAGTGGCTTCATTGTAAAGGCAAAAAATTAATTGAACATCACTTCAACTCTATTTTTCTCAAGTATGAGAAATTCCCTAGTGAAGTATTTAGTTTTATGGTTGTGTACACCTATTTAAAGCTGACTAGATTGTTTCCATTTGATGTGTCTTTTATTTTTTATTTAATTTGTTTTGCATATATTATGGTGGATTTTAAAGAGCAAGGTTTTTTGTTTTTAAATGAATTTGTTCTGAAGCGTCTTGAAGGAGGTGCATTTTGATAGTGTCCTTCATCTTGAAACTCATCTGTGCACAGAGATATAAAGAATGGTTGCAAGATAGAGGTGGCTTCATTGATTATAATGTGACAAGAGGCAGGTACAATTTTCAGCAATTTTCGTGTTGAAGCAAGTTTTTTTCTACAAGATATTAATTTCACAATTTTATATTTTTGTATTTTATTTTATTCAGGCCTGTGTTTAGTAAAAAGGCTATCTGCATGAAAAAGTAAACGGAATGAAGAGAGAAATTGTAATTGAAGTTAGTATCTGCAAAAAGAAGTCATACAAATAGAGAGAAAATGAATTATAAATGTTAGAGCTGGCAAGTTAGAGGAATTTTATGTGAAGTAGAACAGGAGAAGGGTCTACACCAGTGATTTGGAACCTTGGCAGTTCAGATGCCTCAGAACTACATTTCTCATGATGTTTAGGCACTCTGAAGTTTATTCAAGCATCATGGGAAATGTAGTTCCGAAACATCTGAATTGCTAAGGTTCCCAATCATTGGTTAGGAAGTTACATTATTTGTCAAAACTGCGGATGATTGCAATTACAGGATATTATATCATACAACACGCCAACATCTACATGGGATGGTGGGAGTGGTCATTTATACCCACACCAAAACTAAATAAATTTGAGGCCATAAAGGATATTCACCTTATTACCCGAAACATTCTCCTGAAAAAATATTTCAGTAACTCTGAACCTAACAGCCTTAATGCTAATGATCAAGCTGCCATTAATGATTTAATTGCATTGTTGGATGAAGCTATTAGCTGTAACTCAGACAATGAGGATATTGGTTGGCGATCAATTTTAAAAGCCAAATCCAAATTTGTACCTCCAAATCACACGTCGCATAACACACTGACCTTTCTTAATTTAGTATGTCAAGATATTCTTGACATACAGGATAACAGTGACGCCACTAATCATAATTTATCCAATGAAGAAGCTATAGCCCTGAAACATTTGAAAAATATGAAAGGTATACAAATAAAAAGCAGTGATAAAGGTGGCAACATTGTTATTTGGCCAGATGTTATGTACAGGGAGGAAGCATTACGTCAGCTTAATAATTCTTCTAACTATAAATCACTATTATGTAACCCCACAGAGATGTTTCTCAACAGCTATAATATACTCATTCGTTCAGCATTTGACGATGGTGTTATAGATCAGAAGGAATTGAAATTCCTGGAAGTTAAAGAACCAAAAACAGCCACTTTGTATTTGCTGCCCAAAATACATAAGGATACATCCAAGCCACCAGGCAGACCAATCGTGTCTGGAATAGGCTCCCTCACTGAAAAGGCCAGCAAATACATAGATGCAAGATTGAGATATATTGTTGAATCACTTCCATCGTACACTAGGGACACGATGCATCTATTGAACAAAATCAATGAGATTAATATTGACAGCAACTCAGTACTGGTAACCTGCGACGTAGAATTGCTTTACACTAGCATAAAAACACAGTGGGGGTGTAGAGCGGTGTCACACTATCTCAATCAAAATACCAGTATGAGTGAGGAGGTCAAACCATTTTTATTGAATATGATAGAGTTTATTTTAACTCACAATTATTTCGTATTCGATGATAAATTTTATTTACAGACCTGTGGGACAGCAATGGGCACAGCATGTGCCCCAACTTACGCTAATATATATCTGGGCTGGTGGGAGGAAACTGTGGTGTTTAATGATAATCTAAAGCACCTTACTAAACACATCTCCCACTGGTCCAGATATATAGATGACATTCTATTTATATGGAATGGCCCTGAGAATCTCCTGCATGACCTCATTAAAACTCTTAATGATAATCCATTTGGATTGTATCTCACATCTAATATACAAAAATCCAAAGTGGAGTTTTTGGATCTTACAATTCGAAATACTGACAGCTCAATTGTTACAGAAGCGTATAGGAAGCCCACGTCCACTAATAATATTTTGCATGCCAGCAGTTATCACCATCCTGCCACTATTAGAGGACTACCTATAGGAGAATATATACGTTTAAGAAGGAATTGTAGCACCATTGACAATTTTAAAATAGCTGCTAGAGAACTTAGACAAAGGTTACTTGAAAGAGGCTATTCTAAAAAATTGCTTGCTAGAGCATACAACAGAGCATTACTGAAAGATAGGGGAGAATTACTTACCCCTGAGACTAAGGAGAAGAATACCCCCCTAAGATGTATTACTACTTATTCCGCACATAGCGACCAAATCACTAAAATTTTGACCAAACATTGGCATGTCTTAACTAGAGATGACCTACTGAAACCATTAATAACAGAGAAACCTCTAGTGACATATATACGAGCCAGGAATATTAAGGATACACTGGTTTCTAGCCATTATGATAGAAATGCTAAAAAATCGCCAATATACGAAGGCTCTATTGCATGTGGACATTGCACAGTATGTCAACACATGATTAAAAAACAAACAATAGTTGACAGATTTGGAAAAACCTGGAATATTAAACAACACATAAATTGTCAAAGTACTAATGTTATCTACTGTATATCCTGTAGCTGTAATTTATATTACATTGGAATGACCACAAGGAGCATGGGCACACGTATAACCGAACACCTTAGTAATATTAGAACAGCCCAAAGAGACGTAGATAAATCCAAACAAATTACTAGTGTTGCTAGGCATTTTCTACGATGTCATAATGGGAAAACCAGTGCCTTAAAATGTTGGGGTCTTGAAAGATTGAAGCCTGGAATAAGAGGGGGTAACACTGAGGACAAATTGTTACAGATGGAAACCAAATGGGTTTTCAATCTGAATACTGTCATACCTTATGGTATGAACGAATATAACAATTACTGGGTGTATATCTGATTTGCTTAGACTGGCAAGAGACTAATCCATGTATGTACAATAATAGCCCACTGTATCTAATCCTATAATTTGGTGACTTGATATCACTTTACATATATTATAGTGACTCTCTCATCCATATGAATATATACAGTCTTGGACTATTACACTGCTTTTCTGTCCCAATCGTTATATAATATGTGTAGAAATAGGATCCAATATGTTTAGGATCTTAATTCAAAATTATATGTTTATAGATTGGGACCCAGAGTAAATGATATATTTATGCTTTAATCTACTCTGATCCATAATAATAATATTTAACAACTATCTTGAAGGTATTTTCTGTGGTTCCACAGTAATCAATTCAGTAAGAATAATAATGATACTCTTAAGAGAAGAACTGTAAACGATAATTTTAAATCATATCATAACCTTTAACCGCATTTACACTGCATTACCTGTACATGTTTTAAGCGTATTATGTGTGATTTCACAGGTATACAAAATAATAGTGGGATATAAGTTGAACAACCAATTCTACTAACTATTTGATATTTATATCATAAGTCTCTATCACATTAGCACAGCGTTACTTGTGCAGTGTCAAGCGCAATGCAGGTTAATATATTCAAATGATAGTGCTTTCAAAGTCTACTCTGTTCTAACAAGTATCGTTATATAGGAAATCGATCCATTGAAACCTATCAAACAAAAAACTGTTAAGTATATGGTATTGATATATTCTTTATGGAAGAACCTTTTACTGGATAAGATAATGTCCGTTTAATGTGTAAATACTCATTTCCAATCTAGCAGTGTCATCACAAGGAATTACTCTCTATACGCCAGCAGTGAATCATTGAGCATGCGCGGCATATCATTTGCATTTTTCAGTCACACAGCACAGTCGGAATAGTAGGCGTTGTCCTCTAAGCGCAACCATTGGATGTCAATAGGGCGAATACCCTGTAATCCATATGATTGGCTAACTGTGGTTTGCAAATGTGTATTTAAGCCTCCGGTAGCCTTGGGTTTTACTAAATGTCAGTGTAACATACAGCATTGAGAAAGGCTAGGTCGTAGCCGAAACGCGTTTGCTCTATATACTTGAATTCTTGCCATTCAGTCACTTCAGCCACCTGATGCCGACGTTTCCTGCTATCGGCCAGGAAACAGAGAAGTGACTGTTGGCTTGTTTTTAGTTTAATCGTTAGTTTGGTGGTGGTTTGAGGGTAACGGTAGGGGTATTTACCCCATGTTTTTTAATATAATTAATAAAAGTAAAGTTTTTTAACTAACTTCATACCCATTTTAGTAAGTATGAGTGCTATAACAGCCCCTATCTTTTCTTTCTTTTTCTCTGCATTTCAATTGTAATAAAGGGGTAGCACCGGAATCCACGGATTCTTTATCTTACTATACACCAGTGTAGTGCCAGTTTATACATTCTTCTATATATGGTGGGAGTGGTCCCATGTCTTTGGAGATCGGAGCCCCTTTAAGGATAAGATCAAATTATACAAATGTTTCATTGACAACCTCCTCTTCATCTGGCGAGGTACTGAGGATGAGGCCGTTCAATACATTGAAGTTTTGAACACCAACGAAGTTGGTTTGCAGTTCACAAATCAGTTTGAAAAAACTAAGATTCCTTACCCAGATATAGTCTTGGAGGGTGTCATAGAAACTAACACCATCAAAACCACTCTCTACAGGAAACCCATTATGTCTAATACAATACTTCATGCCAGAAGCAGCCACCCAAGACATACCGGCTTTCGTGTGGCAAAAGGGCAGTTTATGGGAATCAAAAGAAACTGCTCAGACAATGATGATTTCCTGATATAGAGTGATAAATTCAAACAGTCTCTGTTACAGAGAGGATATCTGCCCAAGACCATAAATTGAGCCCTCTTAGAGGTTTCTCGCATGGATAGGACAGTATTGATAAGTGACAAGACCACTAATAGATCAAAAAGATTTGACCACGCAAGACCGATTTTTTCCAGCACCTTCAGCCCCCAATATAAGAAATATGTGGCATCATTAAGAAACATTGCTGATAGTTTTGGCTTTGGATATCCTAAAGGATTACATTGAGGGAGGTTGTAATTTTGTATCTAGGAGAGGTTGTACCTTAGGTAACATGTTGTCTCCAAGTCAACTGAGGAAAACTGGTACCCAGATTAGTAGTTGGCTTACAGTGAAGGGCCATTATAAATGCAATTACGCCAATTGCATTGCTTGTTCCTATGTACGAACAGGTTCAACATTTCAATCTCAAGCTACTAATAGGGTATATAACCATGAATGTTGCAGCACCTGTCGCAGCACCTATGCAATCTACCTAATTGAGTGTGTGAGTTGTGGGCTACAGTATACAGGCTGCACTACAAGAGAGGCTAGAACATGAGTTAGGGAACATTTGAATGACATCAAAAATAAAATAGAATGTTCAGATTTGTCACGACATTTTATTGTTACCTCTTTTAGTTGGCAAGTCATAGAGATAGTGCGACCAAAGCAAAGAGGAGGCAACAGAAATAGTCAGCTTCTATATAGAGAAGCATTTTGGATTTTTCAGTTGCAAACCAGAAGACCACTCGGCTTAAACATTGAGGGGGATTTTATCAATTTTTGGATAAGAAATTGAATCCAATCTCCACACCAGACATACCTTCAGAATTTACATATATAAAAAGGGTTCTTTTAACTTTCTACACTAAGTTAATCTAGAAGACCATGTATTAGGTTTGAATTTGAACTTAATTCCACAGGGTAAATTCAAAATATCATGGTTTCTTATGTAAATACAATAATCTGATTAAAAACTAATGTTTAATAACATTAGGTTAATGAGCCATTCAATCACTTATTTGAGCATATGTGGATATTCATAGGCAATATATATTATGAAACTGTGAGTGGCCAACCTCACATACTAATCTAACTGAATATATTGGCTGCAAGCAATTTATTATTTTTAGTTTTGAGCATATTTTGATATCCACAGTTATCTCATACTAGTATGATTTAGAGTGGCTCACTATAAGATAACCATTAAATAGATGATAGAAGCACACATTCAGAGTAAGGAGACCCCTTTTGAAGTAATACATTTTGTTGTTCATTGCCTACTATAATGTGCATTATATTATTTGTTAGCAATTAGAATTAGTACTTTTAAGTTTGCTTATCTTTTCTTGCATATATGAATAATATATTTATGAGAGGTTATAACAAATGTATATATGCAACTATTTATTGTTGAAATGCAACTTAAAGGTCTAATAATGTTTTACATGTAATATTCTTGCTTTATAGTCAACACTTAGAGTTGGAAAATTAAAGGTTAAAACCTTCCAAGTGGTTCAATATTGAACAATTAACGTTTCAGCAAATAAGATTTCAGCAATTCCTAAAAGCCATTTGGCTATTATGTATTTAAGGAGGGCAGCTACAAGATATTCTTATGTCTATGAATAAGGCCAGGGGGCCGAAACGCGTAATACAATAGCAGGAATGAGCTGACATCAACGTATGGATTTTAAGCTTTTTTGTATTAATAAAAATTGACTTTTACCTTAAGCGCTATTTGTTTTGACTTGCTGTTGTTCTATGGTTTTTTTGTATTATATCATACAGCCTGATGAAACAGCATGATTTGCTGAGAAACGCGTTGCTATGTATCTGTGTATTTTAATAAATATACACCTTTTATACCTTCACTTGCTCTTCGTTTTACTCCTGACTCCATAAAGTCATACCATTTTATTTGGGCTATATCACGCCCGTATTGCTAATAGCTGCAGTACCCTCTTATTGTATCCTCTGCCTGTACCTTCGAGCCTGTTGGCGTTTGCTGTCGGTTGGCACTCCTGGATTGGCCATCACTAGTCATCTGACCTGACTTCGGACACTCCAGTCGTAGCTGGGAGTCATACGGGCGACTCTGAGGGTCCCATGTTGCTTTGTCTGGCACTCCGGTCGTGCCGTTTCTTTTGTGAGTTTCCACTGCCAAGGGCTCGGGGTGTTCTACTCTCTACAGGTGGATCCTGTCTATACTACACCATTTGGCGCCTCTCTTCTGTTTCTTTTCTATATCAGACTAGCAATTAGGAAGGTAGGAGAAGGTTCTGATAATCCATTACCTATTAGTACATTTCACTCTAAAAAAGTCTTCCCTTTTTATTAGAGTACTGTTAAACAACATTGTTTGTGCATGAAAAAAAAAGTTATGTTGTTTATTTTAATTTTGAAGCTTTCAGAAAGAGCAGGAATGTGAAATATGTTTCCACGAGATAGAATCACATTTGATTATATGGGAAACTCAATAACAAAATTCTGTCCACAGTAACTGATTCTCCCCAGTGGTCAGGAACATCTGTTCTTCATATTCATGTAATCACTGCCACTGACTGGTGCACAATGGCTCAGCCAATAATAAGTACAAAAACAAAATTGTTGGGGGGGTTCTTAGAAAAAAACTATTAATATAGTAAACATAGTCAGGCTAACCCTGCTTCATAAAATTCCCTTATTGGTTTCAGCAGAAAAATGCAAATCAATGCAATTTTTTTAACTATGACGATGGCTGCAGTAAGACTTGTCTTTTGCAGTCTCAAGTCCAGATTAGATTCTCCATACTCGATTTTCTTTGAAATGCTGCAAATTCTATCTATTTGATTCACAGCATTGTGCAAAATGAAAAAGTGTTTAATGCCCTTTTAAAATAAATAAGAACATATATATTTTCCCTAGCTACTAGGCTGTGATTTGTAGTATCAAGAAAGCAGAATATTTAAAATATGAAAAATGTATTTCTGAAATTCTTGTTTTATACTGGCAAAACAAGATAAAATCAATATTTTGTTTATCAGAAAGATCCAAATCTAACTAAGGAAACAACAGCTGAACTTGGTAACTCGATTCATATTCTATCTTCAATTCCCCACAAAGGCATTGACTGATAATTAGCTGTCAATTACCAAAGGAAAAAAAATCTCTTCAGCCACTCTCATCAACTGATCAGGCCCTTGTCCTCATTGTGCTGGACTAGTATTCTCTACTCTCCTGACAGTCTCTTTTCCATCTGTTTGTTGCAACTTTCTATATATTGTAGATATGTGTTCTTTGTGTTTTTTTACATTTAATTGATGACGACTTACTGTAGATACTCAAGTATAATGCAAGATTTTTGAGACATAAAATAAGATACATATTGGAGGGTTCGCGGAATATTCAAGACATTTCATTTCATCTGATTTGATGCTGCTTTTAAGATGTGCACTAAACATGTCCCAAACATTATCAAGCCATAATTTCACTCTGTCTTTGTCTATTCAGCCTTTTGGTTGAACTCTAACGATGAGAGATGGGAACTTCGCATTTTTGAGGCAGAGTTTTTCACTTACAAATAACCAGTGTTTTCAGTTTTGTGTCATCAGCCATGAAGAACAGAACGACTGTAAAGCGAGTTTTCTCATGACCGGTTTCCTGCTGAAGCTGCAAATTCAAATTAACACCATCTCACCATACTTCTTGAGTTTCAATGCTTGGAGACGTATAGCATATATTATATAAAGTTTATTCCAGTTTTGGATATTACAGTACAGAGATCAGATTACCATACTCTACACAGACTGCTGAAATTTTCTTCATTACTGTAATCCGTTAAAAAAGAATAAGAAAAGACAACGTTCTTCATATGATGTGCCATTTAAGCTAAATGTTATCAAAGTGGCCGAATCAAGCAATAATTCTGCTACTGCGCATCAGTTTGGTATAGCAGAAAGTGCAGTTTGTGACTGGCGTAAAAAGAAAACAGAAATAGAAATGATGCAGCAGACTAAGAAGGCCTGCAGAGGGTTATCAGCATATCCAAAACTGGAATCAACTTTAAATGATTGGGTCATGGAGCACAGAAATAACATATATGCCATTTCACAAACAGCTATACGTCTCCAAGCATTGAAACTCAAGACGTATGGCGAGGTTGGTGTACACGCTTTATGGAATGGCATAATTAAATGTTATGCCGAATAACAAAGCTATCTCAGAAACTGCCAAAGGATCTCGAGGCAAAAGTTGACAGCTTTCACAGATTTGTTCTTAAACTTCGTTGGCAACACAACTATGAGCTTGGTCAGATTGGCAACATAGATGAAACACCCATGATGTTTGATTTGCCTGGAAATCATTCTGTTCGTACCAAAGGAGAGAAGATTATTCATTGTGAAGACAACCGGTCATGAGAAAACTCACTTCACAGTCATTCTATCCTGCATGGCTGATAGCACAAAACTGAAACCCCTGATTATTTTTAAGCTAAAAACAGCCAAAAAATGCAAAATTCCCATCTGGTGTCATCGTTAGACCTGGCAGTCTGCGCTGAAAAAGAGCATTACTGGTGTGGGACATGTTTAGTGCACATCTTAAAGACAGCATCATATCAGCTGTCAGCAATAAGTTCACTGACATTGCCGTTATTCCAGGTAGATTGACATCACAACTTCAACCGCTCGACGTTTGTCTAATCAAGCCATTTAAAGACAGACTTTGCCAGATGTGGGCCGATTGGATATGCTCTGATGCGGTAACAACAACCAAGTCTGGCCTGCCTCATAGACCAGATATCACTGTTGTTTTTCGTTGGGTTAAAGACGCTTGGGAATCAATGCCGCCACAAATGATCCAGAAATCCTTCCGTAAATGTGGCATAAGCAATGCCATGGATGGGACCGAAGATGATGCCATCTATGAAGATGATGAAAATTTGGAGGATGAAGCAGGTGATACTGTTGATCCTTATCTGGATACTGCAGAATCTCAAGATGACATAATTGCACTGTTTGCAGAAGTGGATTCGGACACTGACTTCAAAGGATTTTAATATTCAGTACCGTTAGGCCTACCGGTACTCGGTAATTTACTATATTCTTTTGTTACTGCTTACCATATGTTACAATTACAGTATGTACCGTAAAATTGTGTTTTCATTCTATAATATAAAAATGTATACTTTTTTGCTCCTTAAAATTGTGTTTTCCATTCTTTGATTTATACTTTTTTGCTCCTCGCGTTATACTCGCGTCTTGAACTTTTCTCCCATTTCCAGCTATTGCATTATACACGAGTGGCGTTATACTCTAGTATCTACGGTATTCAGTATTTATTTTTTTGCCGCATTTTAATTACAATGAAAAAGGATAGTCCCTGTTGCTGGCATGGGCATTGCCACCTTGTTTTTGGTGTCCAAGCATGTTCAGATTGGTGGCTGATATTGGAATTGTTTATTTGATGTGTGTTACCAGTAGATCAGTTGGTAGTGAGCATTTATCTTATAGTGGATCTGTTAGTGTTAAGCATTTATCAAATACCTTTGGTTGGTAAATTCAATGTGTCTATTTTGTGGTCTATACATTATATAGGCTATAACTTGTGGTTGGGTCGATTGTTATTACCAAAGTCAATGAGGTCCATAAACCCTAACCGCTAGATTTAGAGTTTTGTCGGTAAAGACCTGCGGTGCTAACAAGCATTTTTTTCCAGCGCACCCTTTAAACAACACTGGTATTACGAGTTGTCTGAATGGCTGTGTTAGCCTCAGAAAAGTGAGCGTTGAGCATAATTTAGCTCCACTTCTACTCTCAATACCAGCGTTGCTTATGGTAGAGGTAAGCTGGAAAAACGTGCTCGTGCACGATATCTCCATAGGAAACAATGGGGCTGAGCTGGCTGAAAAAAAACCTAACACCTGCAAAAAAACTGCGTTCAGCTCCTAACGCAGCCCCATTGTTTCCTATGGGGAAACACTCTCTAAGTCTACACCTAACACTCTAACATGAACCCCGAGTCTAAACACCCCTAACCTTACACTCATTAACCCCTAATCTGCTGCCCCCGCTATCGCTGACACCTACATTATATTATTAACCCCTAATCTGCCGCTCCGGACACCGCTGCAACCTACATTATAGCTATGAACCCCTAATCTGCTGTCCCTAACATCGCCAACACCTATATTATATTTATTAACCCCTAATCTGCCCCCCCCATGTCGCCGCCACCTACCTACACTTATTAACCCCTAATCTGCCGACTGGACATCGCCGCCACTATAATAAATGTATTAATCCCTAAACCGCCTCACTCCCGCCTCGCAAACACTATAATAAATTTTATTAACCCCTAATCTGCCCTCCCTAACATCGACGCCACCTACCTACAATTATTAACTCCTAATCTCCTGCCCCCAATGCTGCCGCTACTATAATAAATGTATTAACCCCTAAACCTAAGTCTAACCCTAACCCTAACACCCCCCTAACTTAAATATAATTTAAATTAAACAAACTAAATTTACTATCATTAAATAAATCATTCCTATTTAAAACTAAATATTTACCTATAAAATAAACCCTAATATAGCTACAATATAACTAATAGTTACATTGTAGCTATTTTAGGATTTATATTTATTTTACAGGCAACTTTACATTTATTTTAACTAGGTACAATAGCTATTAAATAGTTAATAACTATTTAATAGCTACCTAGTTAAAATAATTACAAAATTACCTGTAAAATAAATCCTAACCTAAGTTACAAATACACTTAACACTACACTATCAATAAATTAATTAAATAAATTACCTACAATTATCTAAACTAAAATACAATTAAATAAACTAAACTATAATACAAAAAAACAAACACTAAATTACAGAAAATAAAAAAAAAATACAAGAAGTTTAAACTAATTACACCTAATCTAAGCCCCTAATAAAATAAAAAAAGCCCCCCAAAATAATAAAATGCCCTACCCTATCCTAAATTACAAAGTAATCAGCTCTTTTACCAGCCCTTAAAAGGGCTTTTTGCGGGGCATTGCCCCAAAGTAATCAGCTCTTTTACCTGTAAATAAAAATACAATACCCCCCCAACATTACAACCCACCAACCACATACCCCTACTCTAAAACCCACTTAAACCCCCCCTCAAAAAAACCTAACACTAACCCCCTGAAGATCTCCCTACCTTGAGTCGTCTTCACCCAGCCAAGCCGAATTTTTCATCCAAGTGGGGCAAAAGAGGTCTTCCATCCGGTTGAAGTCTTCATCCAAGCGGGGCAGACGAGGTCTTCCATCCGATTGAAGTCTTCAACCAAGCGGAATCTTCTATCTTCATCCATCCGGAGCGGAGCAGCAGCATCCTGACCAACCATCCTGGCCGACGACTTCCCGACGAATGACGATTCCTTTAAATTACGTAATCCAAGATGACGTCCCTCGAATTCCGATTGGCTGATAGGATTTTATGTAGGAAAAATCTGATTGGCTGATTCAATCAGCCAATCAGATTGAAGTTCAATCCAATTGGAACAGCCAATAGAATGCGAGGTCAATCCAATTGGCTGATTGGATCAGCTAATCGGATTGAACTTCAATCTGATTGGCTGATTAAATCAGCCGATCAGATTTTTCCTACCTTAATTCCTATTGGCTGATAGAATCCTATCAGCCAATCGGAATTCGAGGGACGCCATCTTGGATGACGTCATTTAAAGGAACCATCATTCATTGGGAAGTCGTCAGCCAGGATGGATGTTCCACGTCGGAGGTCTTCAGGATGCTGCCGCTCCGCTCCAGATGGATGAAGATAGAAGATTCCGCTTGGATGAAGACTTCAATCTGATGGAAGACCTCTTCTGCCCCGCTTGGATGAAGACTTCAACCAGATGGAGGACCTCTTCTGCCCCGCTTGGATGAAGAATTCAGCTCGGCTGGGTGAAGACGACTCAAGGTAGGGAGATCTTCAGGGGGTTAGTGTTAGGTTTTTTTAAGGGGAGTTTGGGTGGGTTTTAGAGTAGGGGTATGCTTATTGGCTGCCTTATTAGGTATTTGTTTAGTTTAAAGTAAAATTGATACTGAATATTCGTTAAACATTTACATTAGTTTTCGTTAAAACAAATGTAAATGTTCAAAGCTACAAGTAAAAAGTTCACCTTATATTTAATATTTTGCGTGCTGGCGAGAGTGCTAACCCGATCCTCTTATTACCAGAGCAAACAGCAGGCTTAATATGCTCGGCTCCCAGGACCTACACTAAGGTAAGTATTAACCCAGACGCAAGTCCAGATTGGCTTCTCCAAATAAGAAAAGTGGTGGGTGGAGTTTGACTCTTGAAAAACAAGGTGTTAATCTTTTCTAATAGCATTCAGACCTTGCTGACATTTTAATTGATTGTAAGAATTTAGAAAAGTTTACTTTCCCTAAAAGCTGCTTAACCTTTTAACGTCGTTATGACGTTCTATTCACCTGGCTTTAGCGCCGTTATGATGGAATAGAACATCCTAGCCGTTTGGCTGTCCTGAAGCCAACACCGCTTCTAGGATGCAATTGCGGTCTGGAGGGCGTGCCTAGCATCATAGGAACGCCCCCTGACCCGATCCCATCATTGAAATCTCGCGATTGAGTGTACAATCACAGGTTTTCAATTTGTTTAAATCGGAACATTGTTCCGATGTAGACAAATTAACCCTGTCTTCAAAGGGTTAATATTATTGCAGATTGGGGCAGTGTGTAGTGACAGCTCTCTATTTTTCATAAGTGTTGCTATGGAAACTTCCCCAATGTATCAAACTGATGTTGCTTTCCAGTAACAACAGAAAAAAAATATCATGTTTGTCCTAGTTTCTTTGCACTTTACCCATTATGATTTCAAATGGTGCAAACTTTAGGAGGCACGTCAGAAGATGGCGTTGATAATAAAACATAGGTATTAGCAGTGGTGGTTGAAATGAAGTTGTTGAATGTACCCTTATTGCGTCCCATGTACCTCTGGGAGAGGTGAAAAAGGATGCTGGTGAGGCTAATATCAGTGGAGGATGTTTTGAGATTGGCTGTATATAGGATTGGCGTCTGGCATTTCTGACTTGGAGAAAGGTGCAGGTACTGTTAGATGGTGGGTGTGTCCATGACTACTTGTGGCAGTTGGAGACCACTTGACCATTTACTTTTCTGTTACTATGTTCTGGAGGTATGTCCAACGATTACAAAACAATACATATACAAATACTTTAATGTCCTGTACTCATTGCTAAATACTTACTTTTATAGAATTCCAGCCTTCTAATTAATGATGCACTTTTTTCAATTTTTAACTAATTATATATTGGCTTTCACATAAAAAAGCATTGGTGCATATGGAAATATTTAAAAACGAATGAGGTGATTTAGACATTTTTATGTTGTTTCAGTCAATACCTGAAAATGAGTGTAATGATCTTTGGTGTGTGCAAAACTGAAATCTATCTAATTTGCTCTTGTTTTGCATTCAACCTTTGGAAAATGTCCCTAACAACATTTCTCTTATTACATTATAGCTCTGTTCGATATGAATGCCCCTAACCCAGCAACACAAACAACACTATCATTTAGAGAATTGTAGTCAAGAAATGAAATTGACACCATTCTAGCACTGATTTTTCATGTTCCCAAATGTTTTGATTCTCCCGCAAAAAAAAAAAAAAAGAATTTTTAAATGTAAAAATTACATTTTTAATATTTATTTCACAGCAAATTCTGCAATATTGTTTTGTGGTCTTGTGCTATAAATTGGTTTTATTTTTTTAGGAACTACTTTAGATTATTTCAAATATTATTTTTTAAATATTTAAGATGCATTTTAGAGATTTTTAATTGGCCTGTTATTGGACAATAAGGATCAGATTGCGAGTGGAGTGCTAACAGTTACGTAAGAGTGATAAAGGATTTATTGCGGGTATTTGCGATCGTCGGGTTTACCGCTGGTATTAAAAGTTGAAAGTAAACTCAATCGCTTGAGTGCAATCGTGAGTTACACTAGAATGATTACCAAGACCTCAGAGATCTGGTTAAAGGGACAATAAACACTAAATAAATGCTAGATCGAATGATGTATTCAAAGAAAAGAATAGTCTGAGAATAACACGTGGATGTATTTTTTAAAGTTTCATTAGCTGTTTAAATATTGACAAAATAAGTGTAAAGCTTTAGTGTCTATAAAACAATGGGAGCTGCCATGTTGTAACTTAGGTTACCCTCTCTGCTGTGGCCAATTAGGGACAGTTATAAATAGGTCACTAGAGTGTGCAGGCAATGGCTGTGTGGAATATAACAGTGTTTTGCACTTCCATTTCTAACAGGAACTGAAAAGCTCACAATTTCAGAATGGAATTACAGAAAAAGGGGAAAAAATAAATAATGAAAGTGTATTGCAGATTTCTTTTTATATATGTGATTTATCATTTTATATTATCATCTCAAAGTATTTAATGTCCCTTTAAATGTTTTGTGAAAAAAAGTGTCACAAAACACATACAAATACATTACAAAATACACATTCACTCATAATAACACCATCTAATAAAAATGATAATAAAAAAAATATTGCACACAAAAGTTATAAAGGCTAATAATATGTCTAAAGATGTATATGTATGTATGTATATATATATAAGTGTATGTACATATGTATTTATCTACAGATATGTGTATATATGTATTTACAGACATATATACACATATAAACAGATAAGTACATATGTACACAAATATATAAGTGCATTGGAGCCCTTTGCAGTTAAGTAGACGAAAACATGTAAAAGCATATTTATGCAATATTCATATATAATAAAGGTTTTAACTATGCATTTACTGTAAATATTTGATATTCCAATGTTCTGCGCATGGCAGAATATGTTCTACTTGTTTTAAATATATAGATATATATATATATATATATATAAAACTGTATATATCTATACCTATATATAATTTTATATATATATATATATATATATATATATATATATATATATATATATATATATATATATATATATATATATATAAGTTAGAGTCATTTAGAAAGGCACTCCATATACAAATATAACAACCTCCAGGGTGCACTTCAGAAAATGATCCAATGACTCAGGATTGGGTCACTAAATTGGAAACACAAGTTAAAAAATATAAGAGTGATCTTATCAGTTTTAAAAATAGGAAATTGTCATCTGTTGAAAGTGATTATAGAGAGAAACGTGTGTACAGATGGCTGTACGGTAAGGATCAGGACACATTTCGTAATAGGCGCAGATTCAATAGAACCAAAAATGCACTTGGTACCATTGACACTAGTGGTGGAGACTCATCTGAGGGCGATACAAACGATGATAAACATGACAGACAAGCCCCAGGGTCAAGCACGGCTTCTTTTTCTGGGGTTGTGACCAGAGCAGCCGCAAAACCACCACTAGGGCCAAATATGGGAAAAGACACAAGAGATCCCACATTAGACGGGGGGGATACAATAAAAAAACAAAATCTAAAGAAAAAATAGACATTGTGTTTAACCTCAGTGACCATTGTCTTACGGAGGTTGAACATAATGTGCTGAATCGTGGCCTCTCTTTCATACCGACCCCAAAATATGACAAATTTAACAAGATTGTAGATGTACACAGCTTGCAGAGGAAGCTTAAATTAAAATATTTTTTTAAGAACAAAGAGACAACCACCCATGATGAATCCACTTTTAGACCTAAATCTACTTTTGAGCCAGCCACCACTCACCCAACTATCAAAGGTTACACACGCATGATTTGTCATGATATTGACACAGATCAGAATACATCAGGTTTTTCTAATTTATCCCCTGATGAGTTTAAGGCCATTAGGGATTTGAGTGATGATAAGTCAATCATCATAAGGCCCGCAGATAAAGGGGGAGGGATTGTCCTCATGAATTACCATGACTATCGGCAGGAAGCCAGACGTCAACTTGCCGATGATAAGGTTTATATACGTCTAAAAGGCAATCCTACGATTGCCTTTAAGAAACAAGTTGACCAGTCCCTGAGATCTGCAATGAAGGCATGTATTTTGAGTGACAAGGAATATGCTTTTTTGACTGTGGATTTTCCTATAATTCCAGTACTCTACATACTACCTAAAGTACATAAAACACTTGCCCAACCTCCTGGTAGACCTATTGTGTCTGCCAGGGGTTCATTGTTTTCAAACATAGCTAAATACATTGATTAACACCTTCAACCAGTTGTCAAGGACACATTTGCTTATTTACAGGATTCTCCTAGCCTTATCAAAATTTTGACAGCTTTTGATTCTTTACAAATAGGTGACATCCTAGTCACCATGGACGTGGACTATTTTAAATTTGAAAAAGACTTCTACTTGCAGATCTCAGGGACTGCCATGGGGTCAAACATGGCTCCCACGTATGCCAACCTCCATATGTCCTGGTATGAGCATTATATTATGCGACCCCAGGACATGGTGGAGGTGGTGTACTACACAAGATATATTGATGACGTCTTTTTGATTTGGCGCGGGACCCCAGATGCTTTGGTATCTTGGATACATGATCTAAACAGTTCGTCAGGTCCAATCAAATTCAAACTCGAACATGATATTGATAGGGTCCATTTTCTGGACCTAAACATCTTTAATGTGACTGAAGGGGAGGTATGTAGGTTTGGTACATCCCTTTATACCAAGCCCACAGACCGCAATTCCCTGTTAGATGCACGTAGTTATCATCCCACACACCAGAAGAAAGGGATAGTAGCCTCTCAACTCACTCGGGTTCTGCGCAACAATACTGAGGCACCCAATAGAGTAACACAATTAAATGAGATGTCAGAGAAACTGATCACACGAGGCTATGATAGAGGGATGGTTATGGACATTAAGGAAGGAGCCATAAAACGATTTGAGGAAACTGGGATCAGAACAAAAGAGACCATTAATTCAGAGGAGAAAATCAATTTCATTACTACATTTGTTCCAATGCATCAAAAGGTTGCTGGAGAAATCTCTAAACATTGGGAATTAGTTAGCTCTGATAAGTCTCTGCCATTCATGAAACAACAACATCCTAGAATGGTATATCGAAGAGCAAGAAATTTGCGGGACTTGCTGGGGAAAACGGACCCAACTAGGTGTTATGAGACAAATACTTGGCTAAAATCGAATAAAAAAGGCTGCTTTAAATGTGGCGATTGTGTCACGTGCGACAGCATGCTGAAAGGTGACACATTCCAACATCCACACACAAATTAGCGCTATAAAATCAACTACAGACTTTCATGCATGAGTACCCATGTGATTTATATGCTGATTTGCCCCTGTTCCCTTGTATATATAGGGAAAACGGTCACTATGTTTCGAGAGCGCATGGCTAATCATCGCTGTGCAATCAGGGAAGCCATCAAAAATGGCGACTCTGATCAGCCAGTAGCACGCTATTTCGCCCGACATAAGCATGGTGTATCAAGTCTAAAAACCATGCTGATAGACCAAGTACCACCGTTGACAAGGGGAGGTGACAGGGGCAATCGGCTTCTGAGGTTGGAGACAAGATGGATTTATACCTTGGACACTATAACACCTAGGGGGTTAAACACTATGCTTGATTTCTCGCCATTTTACACTGGGAACTGATCTAATTTTCCTCCATTGGCTTTATCCATCTAAGAATAACATCTATAATTGCTGACTCTCAAACATGACTTTAACTTTCTCCAGCTCTTAAGTCCTCAGGTATTTTTTGCCATACTCCAGGAGACATGATGAATGCACAAATATATTGGATGTATATATGTACATTATCTAGGGTTTGGGCTATCTAAAAATGGTGCTTTATTACATCTCCCAATACCCATGTAATTTATTATTGCTATTATTGAAATATAGACACACCAATATATAAGTAGTTTTCTTAGATAGTAATAGAATTCACATGTCCACCATATTTTTGTTTTTAATTGTCACTGATCACGTATGATCGATTGCCCTTACTGTTTTTAGCTTGCACAGTGCTCTGATACACGGCTGTCTGCAGTACCCCATGGAATAGGCAAAGAGGATATATATGTTAATTAAAAATTAAAAATGATTTTGACCTTTATACCCCTTTGGTTGGGCCCTTCCTCACTGCCTGTGTCATCGCTAGACAACAAACATTGTTACTATGGCAACCAACGTCATCGCGCGATTCACGTAGATGGCTTAACTTCCGGTCACATGACTTCCGGATCTGCAGCATGCGGGCCGCGGTCGCGGCTCGGCGTTATCAGAAGCCATTTGGTTATTTAAGGTGGAGGGGTATTGTATATTTTATACTGCTTTTTGTATTTTCCAAAATGTCTGTATCATGCATTTGAAAAAGGAGGTGGAATACCTCCGAAACGACATGCATTTTTAACTTAATCTTTTATTAAATGTTAAGTTTTATCTGAACCAGTGAGTGCCTTTTTTCTACGAATATATATATATATATATATATATATAGTATATAACACAATTTATGCTTACCTGATAAATTTATTTCTCTTGTGGTGTATCCAGTCCACAGATCATCCATTACTTGTGGGATATTCTCATTCCCAACAGGAAGTTGCAAGAGGACACCCACAGCAGAGCTGTTATATAGCTCCTCCCCTAACTGCCATATCCAGTCATTCGACCGAAAACACGCAGAGAAAGGAGAAACCATAGGGTGCAGTGGTGACTGTAGTTTAAATGAAAAAATTACCTGCCTTAAAATGACAGGGCGGGCCGTGGACTGGATACACCACAAGAGAAATAAATTTATCAGGTAAGCATAAATTGTGTTTTCTCTTGTAAGGTGTATCCAGTCCACGGATCATTACTTGTGGGATACCAATACCAAAGCTAAAGTACACGGATGAAGGGAGGGACAAGGCAGGTACTTAAATGGAAGGTACCACTGCCTGTAAAACCTTTCTCCCAAAAATAGCCTCCGAAGAAGCAAAAGTATCAAATTTGTAGAATTTTTAAAAAGTATGAAGCGAAGACCAAGTCGCCGCCTTGCAAATCTGTTCAACAGAAGCCTCATTTTTAAAGGCCCAAGTGGAAGCCACAGCTCTAGTAGAATGAGCTGTAATCCTTTCAGGAGGCTGCTGGCCAGCAGTCTCATAGGCTAAGCGGATTATGCTTCTTAGCCAAAAAGAAAGAGAGGTTGCCGAAGCCTTTTGACCTCTCCTCTGTCCAGAGTAGACAACAAACAAAGCAGATGTTTGACAAAAATCTTTAGTAGCTTGTAAGTAAAACTTTAAAGCACGAACCACGTCCAGATTGTGTAATAGACGTTCCTTCTTTGAAGAAGGATTAGGACACAAGGATGGAACAACAATCTCTTGATTGATATTCTTGTTAGATACCACCTTAGGTAAAAAACCCAGGTTTGGTACGCAGGACTACCTTATCCGTATGGAAGATCAGATAAGAAGAATCACATTGTAAAGCAGATAACTCGGAGACTCTACGAGCCGAGGAAATAGCTACCAAAAACAGAACTTTCCAAGATAAAAATTTGATATCTATGGAATGAAGAGGTTCAAACGGAACTCCTTGAAGAACCTTAAGAACCAAATTTAAGCTCCATGGGGGAGCAACAGGTTTAAACACAGGCTTGATTCTTATGGTAAATTTTCCTGATGACAGGCTTTCGTGCCTGTATTAAGGTATCAATGACTGACTCGGAGAAGCCACGCTTTGATAAAATCAAGCGTTCAATCTCCAGGCAGTCAGTCTCAGAGAAATTAGATTTGGATGGTTGAAAGGACCCTAAAGTAGAAGGTCCTGTCTCAGAGGCAGAGTCCATGGTGAAAAGGATGACATGTCTACCAGATCTGCATACCAGGTCCTGCGTGGCCACGCAGGCGCTATCAAAATCACCGATGCTCTCTCCTGCTTGACCTTGGCAATCAGTCGAGGGAGCAGAGGAAACTAGGAAACACATAAGCCAGGTTGAAAGACCAGGGCACTGCTAGAGCATCTATTAGTGTTGCCTTGGGATCCCTGGACCTGGATCTGTAACAAGGAAGCTTGGCGTTCTAGCGAGACGCCATGAGATCCAGTTCTGGTTTGCCCCAATGATGAATCAATTGTGCAAACACCTCCGGATGGAGTTCCCACTCTCCCGGATGAAAAGTCTGACGACTTAAAAAATCCGCCTCCCAGTTCTCTACACCTGGGATATGGATAGCTGATAGGTGGCAAGAGTGAGTCTCTGCCCAGCGAATTATCTTTGAGACTTTTAACATCGCTAGGGAACTTCTTGTTCCCCCTTGATGGTTGATGTAAGCCACAGTCGTGATGTTGTCCGACTGAAATCTGATGTACCTCAGAGTTGCTAACTGAGGCCATGCCTGAAAAGCATTGAATATCGCTCTTCCAGAATATTTATTGGAAGGAGTGTCTCCTCCTGAGTCCACGATCCCTGAGCCTTCAGGGAGTTCTAGACTGCACCCCAACCTAGAAGGCTGGCATCTGTTGTTACAATTGTCCAATCTGGCCTGCGAAAGGTCATACCTTTGGACAGATGGACCCGAGATAGCTACCAGAGAAGAGAATCCCTGGTCTCTTGATCCAGATTTAGTAGAGGGGACAAATCTGTTTAATCCCCGTTCCACTGACTGAGCATGCATAGTTGCAGCGGTCTGAGATGTAGGCGTGCAAACGGCACTATGTCCATTGCCACTACCATTAAGCCGATTACTTCCATGCACTGAGCCACCGAAGGGCGCGGAATGGAATGAAGAACACGGCAGGAATTTAGAAGCTTTGATAACCTGGACTCCGTCAGGTAAATTTTCATTTCTACAGAATCTATCAGAGTCCCTAGGAAGGAAACTCTTGTGAGTGGGGATAGAGAACTCTTTTCCTCGTTCACTTTCCACCCATGCGATCTCAAAAATGCCAGTACTATGTCCATATGAGACTTGGCAATTTGGAAGTTTGACGCCTGTATCAGGATGTCATCTAAATAAGGGGCCACTGCTATGCCCCGCGGCCTTTAAACCGCCAGAAGCGACCCTAGAACCTTCGTAAAGATTCTTGGGGCTGTAGCTAATCCAAAGGGAAGAGCTACAAACTGGTAATGCCTGTCTAGAAAGGCAAACCTGAGAAACTGATGAGGATCTTTGTTATCGGAATGTGAAGATAAGCATCCTTTAAATCCACTTTAGTCATATATTGACCCTCCTGGATCATAGGTAGGATGGTACGAATAGTTTCCATCTTGAATGATGGAACTCTGAGGAATTTGTTTAAAATCTTTAGATCCAAAATTGGTCTGAAGGTTCCCTCTTTTTTGGGAACCACAAACAGATTTGAGTAAAAACCCTGTCCCTGTTTCTCCTTTTGAACTGGATGGATCACTCCCATAACTAGGAGGTCTCGTACACAGTGTAAGAATGCCTCTCTCTTTATCTGGTTTGCAGATAATTGTGAAAGGTGAAATCTCCCTTTTGGGGGGGAAGCTTTGAAGTCCAGAAGATATCCCTGGGATATAATTTCCAACACCCAGGGATCCTGGAAATCTCTTGCCCACGCCTGGGCGAAGAGCGAAAGTCTGCCCCCTACTAGATCCGTTACCGGATAGGGGGCCATTCCTTCATGCTGTCTTAGAGCCAGCAGCAGGCTTTTTGGCCTGCTTACCTTTGTCCCAGACCGTCTTGGACTGAGCAAAAGTTCCCTCTTGTTTGCATTAGAGGAAGTTGATGCCGCACTTGCCTTGAAGTTTCGAAAGGCACGAAAATTAAACTGTTTGGCCCTTGATTTGGACCTGTCCTGAGGAAGGGCATGACCTTTTCCTCCAGTGATATCAGCAATAATCTCCTTCAAACCAGGCCCGAATAGGGTCTGCCCCTTGAAGGGAATGTTAAGCAGCTTAGATTTTGAAGTCACGTCAGCTGACCATGATTTAAGCCATAGCGCCCTTCGCGCCTGTATAGCAAAACCAGAATTCTTAGCCGTTAGTTTAGTCAAATGAACAATGGCATCAGAAAACAAAGGAATTGGCTAGCTTAAGTGCTCTAAGCTTGCCAAGTATGTCATCCAATGGAATCGCTACCTGTAAAGCCTCTTCCAGAGACTCAAACCAGAACGCCGCAGCAGCAGTGACAGGAGCAATGCATGCAAGGGGCTGTAGGATAAAACCTTATTGAATAAACATTTTCTTAAGGTAACCTTCTAATTTTTTATCCATTGGATCTAAAAAAGCACAACTGTCCTCGACAGGGATAGTAGTACGCTTTGCTAAAGTAGAAACTGCTCCCTCCACCTTAGGAACTGTCTGTCATAAGTCCCGTGTGGTGGCGTCTATTGGAAACATTTTTCTAAAAATAGGAGGGGAAGAGAACGTCATACCTGGTCTATCCCATTCCTTATTAATAATTTCTGTAAACCTTTTAGATATTGGAAAAACATCAGTACACACCAGCACTGCATAGTATTTATCCAGTCTACACAATTTCTCTGGCACTGCAATTGTATCACAGTCATTCAGAGCAGCTAAAACCTCCCTGAGAAACACGCGGAGGTGTTCAAGCTTAAATTTAAATGTAGAAATATCAGAATCAGGCTGCATCATCTTTCCTGAGCAGAAACATCACCCACAGACTGAAACTCTCCTTCCTCAGCTTCTGCATATTGTGAGGCAGTATCAGACATGGATCTTAAAGCGACAGTATGCTCTGCATTTCGTCTAACCCCAGAGCTATCTCGCTTACTTCTAAATTCAGGTAGTCTGGTTAATACCGCTGACAGTGTATTATCCATGACTGCCGCCATGTCTTGTAAAGTAATCGCTATGGGCGCCCTAGATGTACTTGGCGCCATTTGAGCGTGAGTCCCTTGAGCGGGAGTCAAAGGATCTGACACGTGGGGAGAGTTAGTCGGCATAACTTCCCCCTCGTCATATTCCTCTGGTGATAAATTTTTTTAAAGACAGAATATGATCTTTATTGCTTAAAGTGAAATCAGTACATTTGGTACACATTCTAAGAGGGGGTCCCACCATGGCTTTTAAACATAATGAACAAGGCGTTTCCTCTATGTCAGACATGTTTGTACAGACTAGCAATGAGACTAGCAAGCTTGGAAAACACTTTAAATCAAGTTAACAAGCAAATATAAAAAAACGGTACTGTTCCTTTAAGAGAAACAAATTTTGTCAAAATTTGAAAAACAGTGAAAAAAGGCAGTAAATCAAACGAAATTTTTACAGTGTATGTAATAAGTTAACAGAGCATTGCACCCACTTGCAAATGGATGATTAACCCCTTAATTAAAAAAACAGATCAAAAAAACGATATAGACGTTTTTTAACAGACACAACAAACTGCCTACCTTCCCCAATAAATGACTTTAGAAAGCCTTTGAGCCCTTTAGAGATGTCCTATAGCATACAGGGGACTCCTGAGGGAAGCTGGATGTCACAGTTTGTAATTTTAACTGCAACAACTGTAACTTTTATACTACAACAGTGGAAAGCCTCAGGAAACTGTTTCTAGGCAAAATTTAAGCCAGCCATGTGGAAAAAACTAGGCCCCAATAAAGTTTTATCACCAAAGCATATATAAAAATGATTAAACATGCCAGCAAACGTTTTATATTGCAATTTTATAAGGGTATTACCCCTGAGAGTAAGCATGATACCAGTCGCTATTAAATCACTGTATTCAGGCTTAACTTACATTAATCTGGTATCAGCAGCATTTTCTAGCATTTTCCATTTCTGGAAAAAATTGTAAATGCACATACCTCATAGCAGAGTAACCTGCACGCCATTCTCCCGCTGAAGTTACCTCTCTCCTCAGACATATGTGAGAACTGCAATGGATCTTAGTTACAACCTGCTAAGATCATAGAAAACTCAGGCAGATTCTTCTTCTATTTACTGCCTGGGATAAAATAGTACAACTCCGGTACCATTTAAAATAACAAACTTTTGATTGAAGATAAAAAACTAACTATATTTCACCACTCTCTCTTACTACCTCCATGTGAGTTGAGAGTTGCAAGAGAATGACTGGGTATGGCAGTTAAGGGAGGAGCTATATAACAGCTCTGCTGTGGGTGTCCTCTTGCAACTTCCTGTTGGGAATGAGAATATCCCACAAGTAATAGATGATCCGTGGACTGGATACACCTTACAAGAGAAAGGACAAGGGCTGACATTAGGCCCGAAACATGTTTGGCTGCTGTTGCTCTATGTCAGTTACAGGACTGTAGCTGATTTTCCCTTTTGTTTTTTCTTTCATGTTTTTACATGCAACTGATTTTTAACATGTTTTGTACCAAATAAAGCTGTATTTTTCAACTTTTAACAATTTGACATATACTCTTTTCTTTTTCATATGGTCTGGAGATGCGGATTAGCAGAGTGTTTGTATATATATATATATATATATATATGTCACAGTCACTAGAATAGGCACTCCATACAGTATAGCAACCTCCAGGGTGCACTTAAGAGGAATATCCAAATTTAGCAAGCAAGAAAAAGGCACTCTCTGAAAAAGTAAAACTTTACCGCTTTTGTATTTTTTCAAACGGCTGTATCATGCATTTGACAAAGGGGGCGTAATGCCTCCGAAACGTCATGCATTTTTACTATGATTTATTAAATGCTAAGTTTTACTTTTTTAGAGTGCCTTTTTCTTGCTTGCTAAATAAATATATAGGTATAAATATATATTATACCAAAATACAATCAGATACTGTATATGTAGAAATGTGTATTTTTTTAATAAATAAAACACATTATTCTATGTGAAGAACATTGTAATGGGAAATATTCATATTTTCATGTTGGTTTTGCTCATATACACCTAGATTATGATTTTTGCGTTTGTGTTTTAACTCTGAAAAAATTGTCATTTCAGAGTTAAAACAGCACCCCAGCTATTACAGGTCTTGTCGGTATAGCTGTACCGTAAACCTTTCAGCCTGTAACGCAACTTCAGTCCTGAACATGTAAAAATTAACGGCTAGATTTAGAGCTTTGCTGCCAAAGGGGTGCGTTAGCTAGGCGTGTTTTTTTCCCCCGCACCTTTTAAATAACGCTGGTATTGGTTAGGCTCCAAAAGGGGAGCGGAGGCATATTTACCGCCACTTCAACTCTCAATACCAGCGTTGCTTACGGTAGCGGTAGCTGGAAAAACGTGCTCGTGCACAATTCCCTCATAGGAAACAATGGGGCAGATTGGTCTGAAAAAAAAACTAACACCTGCAAAAAAGCAGCGTTCAGCTCCTAATGCAGCCCCATTGTTTCCTATGGGGAAACACTCTCTAAGTCTGCACCTAACACCCTAACATGTACCCCGAGTCTAAACACCCCTAGCCTTACACTTATTAACCCCTAATCTGCCGCCCCCGCTATCGCTGACCCCTGCATTTTATTATTAACCCCTAATCTGCCGCTCCGGACACCGCTGCAACCTACATTATACCTATGTACCCCTAATCTGCTGCCCACAACTCCGCCGACCCCTATAGTATATTTATTAACCCCTAATCTGCCCCCCTCAGCCAATCGGAATTCGAGGGACGCCATCTTGGATGACGTCACTTAAAGGAACCTTCATTCATCGGTAGTCGTCGGTAGAAGAGGATGTTCCGCGCCGGAGGTTTTGAAGATGGAGCCGCTCCTCGTTGGATGGATGAAGATAGAAGATGCCGCTTGGATGAAGATGTTTGCCGGTCCGGATGTCCTCTTCTGCCCAGATAGGATGAAGACTTCTGCTGCTCCTGATGTCTTCTTTTGGTCCATCGCTGCTCGGCTGAGTGAAGACGACTCAAGGTAGGGAGATCTTCAGGGGGATAGTGTTAGGTTTATTTAAGGGGGTTTGGGTTAGAGTAGGGGTATGTGGGTGGTGGGTTGTAATGTTGGGGGGTGGTATTGTGTTTTTTTTACAGGCAAAAGAGCTGATTTCTTTGGGGCATGCCCCGCAAAAAAGCCCTTTTAAGGGCTGGTAAGGTAATAGAGCTGTTAACTATTTTAATTTAGATTAGGGTAGGGAATTTTTTTATTTTGGGGGGCTTTGTTATTTTATTAGGGGGCTTAGAGTAGGTGTAATTAGCTTAAAATTCTTGTAATCTTTTTTTTTTTTTGTAATTTAGTGTTTTGTTTTTTTTGTAATTTAGCTTAGTTTATTTAATTGTATGTAATTGTAGTTAATTGATTTAATTTATTTATTGATAGTGTAGTGTTAGGTTTAATTGTAACTTAGGTTAGGATTTATTTTACAGGTAATTTTGTAATTATTTTAACTAGGTAGCTATTAAATAGTTAATAACTATTTAATAGCTATTGTACCTAGTTAAAATAAATACAAAGTTGCCTGTAAAATAAATATAAATCCTAAAATAGCTACAATATAATTATTCGTTATTTTTGTAGCTATATTAGGGTTTATTTTACAGGTAAGTATTTAGCTTTAAATAGGAATACTTTAGTTAATAATATTTAATTTATTTAGTTAGAATAAAATTATATTTAAGTTAGGGGGGTGTTAGGGTTAGGGTTAGACTTAGCTTTAGGGGTTAATAACTTTATTAGAGTAGCGGCGAGGTCCGGTCGGCAGATTAGGGGTTAATACTTGAAGTTAGGTGTCGGCGATGTTAGGGAGGGCAGATTAGGGGTTAATACTATTTATTATAGGGGTTGCGAGGCAGGAGTGCGGTGGTTTAAGGGTTAATACATTTATTAGAGTAGCGGCGAGGTCCGGTAGGCAGATTAGGGGTTAATAAGTGTAGGTAGGTAGCCGCGACATTGGGGGGGCAGATTAGGGGTTAATAAATATTATGTAGGTGTCGGCGATGTTAGGGGCAGCATATTAGGGGTTCATAGGGATAATATAGGTGGCAGCGATGTGCGGTCGGCAGATTAGGGGTTAAATTTTTTTATTATAGTGGCAGCGATGTGGGGGGACCTCGGGTTAGGGGTACATAGGTAGTTTATGGGTGTTAGTGTACTTTAGAGCACAGTAGTTAAGAGCTTTATGAACCGGCATTAGCCCAGAAAGATCTTAACTACTGACTTTTTTCTGCGGCTGGAGTCTTGTTGGTAGAGGGTCTAATGCTCACTTCAGCCAAGACTCTAAATACTGGCGTTAGGAAGATCCCATTGAAAAGATACGCAATTGACGTAAGGGGATCTGCGGTATGGAAAAGTCGCGGCTGGAAAGTGAGCTTTAGACCCTTTCCTGGCTGACTCTAAATACCAGCGGGCAGTAAAAAGCAGCGTTAGGAGCCCTTAACGCTGCTTTTGACGGCTAACGCAGAACTCTAAATCTAGGCATAAGTTTTTTCATGGGACTTCTATAGCGCAGCCATTACGAGTTTTGCGGTGAGGCTAAAAAGCTTGCATTGCAGCCTATACCAACAAGATCCGTACAGCCATCTGAGAGCAGTAGTTATGAGTTTTACACAACAAAACTGTTACATAAAACTCATAACTAAACTGTCACAAAGTACACTGACACAATTATAGTACACTGACACAATTATTCTGCCGCGCCCGACACCACTATACTAAAGTTATTAACCCCTAAACCGCAGCCCTCCCGCATCACAAACACTATTTAAATATTATTAACCCCTAATCTGCCATCTGCCCACATTGTCCCCACTATACTAAAGTTATTAACCCCTAATTCTGCCGCCACTATAATAAACCTATTAACCCCTAAACCACAAGCCCCCCACAACAAAATATACTAAATAAACCTATGAACCCCTAAACCAAAAACCCCCCACATTGCAATAACATAATTCAAATAGAGCTAAATTAAAGTTACAGCCAATAGGATGAGACCTACTAAAAATTCAATTGGCTGATTTGAACAGCCAATAGAACTTCAGAAGCTCTCATCCTATTGGCTGTTTTGAACAGCCAATAGGATTTCAGTAGCTCTCATCCTATTGGCTGATTTGAATTTCCACAATCAAATCAGCCAATAGGAATGCAAGGGACGCCATTTTGAATCGCGTACCTTGCATTGAAGATTCAGTATATGGCAGTGGCGTATGAAGAGGATGCTCCGCGTTGGATGTCTTCAGGATGGACCCACTCCGTGCCGCCAGGATGAAGATAGAAGATGACGCCTGGATGAAGATAGAAGAGGCCGTCTGGATGAAGACTTCTCGCCGCCTGGATGAGGACTTCACTGCCTGGATGAAGATAGAAGAGTCCACCTGGATGAAGACTTCTCGCTGCCTGGATGAGGACTTCGCCGCCTGGATGAAGATCATTCAAGCGGGACTTCAAAACTGTAAGTGGATCTTCGGGGGTTAGTGATTTTTTTTAGGTTTTTTTTTTTTTAGTTTAGGGTTTGGGTTTTTCATAAAAGAGCTAAATGACCTTTTCAGGGCAATGCAAAAGAGCTATATGCGCTTTTAAGGGCAATGCCCATACAAATGCTCTTTTCAGGGCAATGGTTATCTTAGGTTTTTTTACAAAGTTTTTTTTTATTTTGTGGGTTTGGTAAAAAAGCTGTTTAACTTAGGGCAATGCCCTACAAAAGGCCCTTTTAAGGGCTATTGGTAGTTTATTCTAGATTAGGTTTTTTATTTTGGGGTGGGGGGGTTTAAAATGGGTATTAGAAAAGGAATATGTTTTATTATTTTTTATAATTTGTTTGTTATTTTGTGTAATGTATTTTTTTGTTTTGGAGTGGGTTTTTATTTTTAGATTAGAGCTTGGGCATTTCATAAAAGAGCTGAATGCCCTTTTAAGGGCAGGAAAAAGAGCTAAATGCCCTCTTAAGGGCAATGCCCATACAAATTCATTTTTCATGGCAATGGGTAGATTAGGTTTTACTTTAGTGTATTTTGTAGGTTTGGGGTTTATATACTAGGGTTGTTTGTTTTGTAGCAAAATAGCTGTTTACTTTAGGGCAATGCCCTACAAAAGGCCCTTTTAAGGACCCACAAAAAGGCCCCTTTAAGGGCCCTTGGTAGCTTATTCTAGATTAGTCTTTTTTATTTTGTTTTGTTTTTTAAAAAAAAATTAAGGGTATTAGAATAGTAATAATTGTTATTGTTTTAGATAATTGTGTTTGTTATTTTTTGTAATGGTAGTTTTTTTTATTTTTTTATTTTTAGTGTTTGTTATTTTTTGTAATGTTAGGTTTTAGTGTAAGGCAGCTTAAGTTTTATTTCACAGGTAAGTTTGTATTTAGAACAAAATATGGAACAGAGAGAGGCGCACCTGTGTGTATCAGTAGTATAAAGAGAAAATGGTATACAAAAAAGACCCCTGTGACAGGGTAGTCACATTTCCTTATAGCTCTCAGACAGTGCTATTAGACGCAGACTGGGTATTTATACAGCAACCCAGTTTACTGTTCTCCCGAATACAGGAACTCAGGAATGCAGGAACAAAGGACTGCTGAATTTTCAACAGCTTGGTACTTCAAGTGGAAGTGATTGGTATAAAGCAAGCAGTGTAGGTTCCAATTTAAACAATTTATTAAAAGTCAATAAAAGTACATGTTTAAAATAAGAACCATAAAGGCAGGGTGTACTAGCAGACCCTTCAAAACGCTGTTTCATCAGGCATACAAATATGGCTATACAAATATGTATCAGGCATACAAATATGGTTAGCATTTAAATATAAATGTTTTACCATGGCAGCTACATAGATGACCTGCTTTTCATTTGGGATGGTACAGTCCAAGAGGCCGAATTATTTGTGAAACATCTAAATGAGAATGGAATGGGCCTGACTTTTACATCTAATATACAGCCACGCCAGATATAATTTTTAGATATCTCTCTATACTGGGGGTCAAAAGGAAAATTATGTACCTCTACTTTTTTCAAAAAAGTAGATAGCAATAACTTTCTACATTTTGAGAGAAATCACCTAAAACATCGGAAATTAAACATTCCTTACAGCCAGTTCAATAGAATTAGGAGAAATGGGAGCACTTTGGAAACATATGATGCACAATCCCCCATATTAGTTGAAAGATTTCTAGCTAAGGGATATCCCGTTTCCCTAAATAAAAATAGTCAAAAAAAGAGCTAGAGACTTGAATAGAATGGATTAACTTAAAGATAAACCACACAAAAACACAACTAATAATGATGCAGGAGATTATATATCAGAACCACGTTTTATTACCCAATAAAACTCTAACCATAGAGCGATCAAAAAAACGTTAGAGAAACATTGGCATGTACTTCAGAAAGATCCTATACTTAAACAAATTCTAGGTAGCAGCAAGGTAGTAATGTCCAAATAATCTGGGGTAAGGAAATCTATATTGAATACCTCTCCAGGTATTTATAGATGTGGACACTCTAGATGCTCTATGTGCAAATATATTGCACATAGATCAACAGCTGTAACTGCAAATACTACAGGAGAAATGTTCAAGATAAAGGGTCGTATTACTTGTAATGCATCCTATGTCATTTATTTATTATCTTGTAAATGTGGCCTACAGTATTTAGGCCGCACGACACGCAAAGTTCGCACCAGATGGAGCGAACATTTGCGGAATATAAAGAAAAAATCGCTTCTTCATAGCGTACCCAGACATTATGTACAAACACACTTGGGCAAACCGTGTAGTTTCCACATATCTCCTGTAGAATATATTCTACCATCACATAAATATAACAGGTTCACCAAATTAAGGCAAAGGGAAACTTTTTGGATATATAAGTTACAAACCCTTTATCCCATGGGTCTAAATGAAGTGATAGACTCCTATTGATATTATTTGTAAATTGGAGTTTGGTAGTGCATATTTGATTCCACACTATTTGATGAAGAGATGTTTAGTGTTATGTGCTCATGGGTTGTCTGAATTATACCTTTTAGAAGTATTTGTTCACATGTTTGCACCATTCTGGCCACCATCCCTATTTCCGGATAGATGGTGCACCCTGAAAAATATTTTTGTCATGTATATGCATTTATTTTTATGCATACACATTTTTTCTCATCTTTCTATATTGATATATCCCTTCTTTGTATATAGGGGATAAAACATATCGCCTCTCCATTAGTAGTTATATCACATTATTATTTTGTATATATATATATATATATATATATATATATATGATTTCACTAATATTAAATGTTTAGATAGAATCTTAGCACTTTATGGTTTTATATACACCACCCATAGAGAAAGTATCGATATCATATATATCTCGAGAGGGTTAAGAGAGCTCAGAGCGACTTTGACATATCCCTTGTGTTCCCGTGTGTTTATATGGCCATACATCACTATAACACACTATCTAATTAGCCAATCGAGTACTATGTTATTTTTTATCTTATCCAAGATTGGCTATCACAAACCCTACCCTTCTACTACACGTCACATTAAATCACTTTTAATATCACACTCCTAGTGGTCACGAGTTAAGACCTTTTAATTAATTTCACATATATACTTTATCCAATTTCTATTTTGTCAGTCACACCTGCCTTAGTGACGTAGATTGTAGACACATTGTGACAATGTAATATTACGTCACTTGAGTCACGCCCCCCTTTTCAGATCAAGGCACCGGATGTAAACACGCTTTAATTAGCGTGATAGTCAGTACTGAAAGATATTGTACACTTAGGGATTATAAATCACAAGAAGATCTATACACCCATTTCAAAGATAAATCGTTAGTGATACAAAAGCGTACACTCTGTATTTAATACTTGGAGTTTTTGGGACCCTTGGTTGCTTTATTGAGACACATTGAATAATTTCGATAACCTAGCCTATATTTTTTTCACTTCACTGTGTATTGTTGGCTCCAAATACACTTCCTATAATAGCAACACAGCTCGAGATATATATATATATATATACTCATTGAAACTATGTAGCATATCGT
Organism: Bombina bombina; assembly: GCF_027579735.1. NCBI lineage: Eukaryota > Metazoa > Chordata > Amphibia > Anura > Bombinatoridae > Bombina > Bombina bombina. The sequence continues at coordinate 921,910,239 of NC_069500.1, forward strand.
CACTGTAGCCTTGCCCCTTATTATATCTGATACTGTTTACAAACACCTCTTCTGGTATGACCATCTATATGAAAAGAAATTGTTCTCCTAGCTTCCATAATTATAATTATAAGAGGACTTACACACCTAATTATTAAGGTAGATTGTTTGAGGTTTATAAATAAATATATTATATTAAACACCTATAACTATGGGACTCACCACTATGCATCTAGTAGAGGTTGATTTTGAATACTATTTGAATTTAAGGGAGATTCAAGATATTTTTCTACACATTATGCTTGACATTGTATCGTTTGTATATATCAAGACATTTTTTAAGTATGAGCTGTGGATGAAAATATGCACTCTTAACAAAGGGTTAATTGGCTGGGACCGCTCCCCTGTGAGGGAGGTGCCAAGGTGATTTTTTTGATTGGTAAAGCATGTATATTTAAAGGCTAACTATAGCCATATTTGTATGCCTGATGAAACAGCGTTGTGAAGCAATGAGAAACATGTAGCATTCTAAGGAGGGTCTGCTAGTACACCCTGCCTTTATGGTTCTTATTTTAAACATGTACTTTTATTGACTTTAATAAATTGTTTATTGAACTTTTTATTGGAACCTACACTGCTTGCTTTATACCAATCGCTTCCACTGGAAGTACCAAACTGTTGAAAATTCAGCAGTCCTTTGTTCCTGTGATTCCTGGGTTCCTGTTTCTTGGGCTCCTGCATTCCTGAGTTCCTGTATTCAGGAGAACAGTAAGCTGGGTTGCTGTATAAATACCCAGTCTGCGTCTAATAGCACTGTCTGAATGCTATAAGGAAATGTGAGTACCCTGTCACAGGGGTTTTTTTTGTATACGATTTTCTCTTTATACTACTGATACACATAGGTGCGCCTCTCTCTGTTCCATATTTTGTTCTAGATCACTCAACACTGAAGGTGTAATGAGAGTGCTGCACCCTCTTGTTCATAGAGACTGTAATGGTTTGCATACTTAATAAATGATACATACAGTATGCTGATTATCTTGCTGTGAATGTGTATATATATATATAAATATATATATATATCTTTGTTTTTATCAGTGTATATAAATTGCAGATAGCGCCCTCTATTAGAAGTGTATCTTATAACTCTTCTGTGTAACTAAATAAGTTTGTATTTATTTTAACTAGGTAGTTAGTAAATAGTTAATAACTATTTGCTAACTAGTCTACCTAGTTAAAAAAGTTATATTGTAGCTAGCTTAGCTTTTATTTCACAGGTAAGTATGTATTTAGTTTTAGATAGGTATTATTTAGTTAATAATTGTAACTTTAATTTAGCTCTATTTTAATTATTTTAAAGTTAGGGGGTTTTAGGGTTAGGGTTGGGGTTACGTTAGGGTTAGGTTTAGGGGTTAATAGTTTAATTTAGGTTGTTGCGATGTGGGGGGCTGGTGGTTTAGGGGTTAATAGGTTTATTTAGTGGTAGTAATGTGGGAGGCCACAGGTTTAGGGGTTAATAGCTTTATTTAGTGGCAGCAATGTCGGGGAGTAACGGAATAGGGGTTAATAGATTTATTATAGTGTGGGCGATGTTGGGGTGCAGGGGAATAGGGGTTAATAACTTTAGTATAGTGGCAGCAATATCGGGAGTGGCAGATTAGGGGTTAATAGATTTATTTAGGGGGCGGCGATATCGGGAGCAGCAGATTAGGGGTTAATAACATTATGTAGGTGTCTGCAATGTCGGTGGCAGCAGATTAGGGGTGTTTAGACGTAAGGTTTATGTTAGGGTGTTAGGTTTAAACTTATCTTTTTTTTCCCATAGACATCAATGGGGCTGCGTTACGGAGCTTTTCTTTCTGCGATCGTAGGTGTTACATTTTTATTTGACCCTCTCTCCCCATTGATGTCTATGGGGAAAGCGTGCATGAGCAAATCAAAACAGCGCTTGAATCATGTGTGGTATGGAGCTTAAAACCACCATATCGCACGCACAAGCCGGCTGTTTGAAAACTTGTAATAGCTGGGCTATAGAGGGTTAAATAACGCAACTTTTGTTGCATTCGTTAATTTTCCTATAGCGCGCATAGCTTGTAATCTATCTGAAAATGTGATTGTTTTTGCACGCAAGTTGGGTGTTAGGGTTTTTTCCAATTTTTTTGTTCCATTGACTTCTATGGGGGAATACGTGAATGCGCACGCAATATTGTAAGTTCTGCTTTTTCATCTCGTTGGGTTAGCGTGTGAGTGAAAACATTTTACTTTCAACTCATAATACAAGCACAACCCAACGAGCGCTAAAAGATTACTTCTAGCATACTTAACACTCAAGCGGGAGAGTTAATTAGCACTCCACTTGTAATATGGCCCTTAATGTGTACAATGTTTTAATGGTACATGATACTTAAATTTGTTTCTGTTTCATCTAAAAAAAAAATTCAAAATGTATTGCAGTGTTTTTGTTTTCTGTTTTTTTTAATAATGTGCTTTATAAACCCAACTTTTGTGTGAGTTGTCCCAATCAGCCAATGTGCAGTACAGTACCAGGACTCAGCTACAAACAATCATACACTTCCTGTTACTTCCAATTACATTTAAACAGTTTTTACTTCAGTATATATATACTGTATATATATATATATATATATATATATAGTATATATATTTCATTATATTTTTTTCCTCCACACGTATACAGTAACTGCTGTTCTTTTATGTGTATGATAGAATTTGTCTAGCACCATGTCCCTTTAACTGACTTTTTATCTATTTTAAGATTCTAAGCAAACATGTTAATTTGCTTAGAAATGTTTCCTTTTCAATAATGAGTGCTTATCATGGGATTAAAAAAAATATAATTGAAGTAAAAACATTTTCCGAATCATTATTGTGCACAGTAGATTATATTTTTATTTGCAGAAGATTAACCATAGACATATTGATTTACTGAAAAGTTGCTGCAGTTAAATCAATTGATTGAGCGAAATATTCATTTTAAGCGTTCATCTGCTCTTATATTTATAAATAATAATAATAATAAAACATATTTGAAATAAATATTTGAAAATAGAACTATCGTTTGCTAAATATTAAATCAGTGATATAATCAAATTACAGTTAAGATTATAATCACTTGGTAGTATTAATGTGAAACTAGCACACACTTTATTTCTAACACTTTACTTTAGGTGTAATGTTAAACATCTGAACATATGTGAATTATAAAACTGTATAAAACTGTAATATCATATGCTATAATTAAAATTACATCAACACTGAAATATAAAAATATCAGACAGTATAATAATTCAGTGTGAGGACAAAAATATACATAATTGTCTTGTATGATTGTCAGTGGTGTATTTAATTTTATTTTACTACCATGGCACTAGGAAATATCTTTACTGCCCCACCTCATTCATTTTAGCTCATATTTGCCTCATTTATTTCTCACAACCAGAAGCCAAGGACACAAGGGGCCTGATTATATAACATTTGCTGGAACAGACTGTGGAGGATGTATAAAACACAACCCGTTGACTGTATCGGTACTATATATGGGAGCTGCTTTATGGCTGCAGCAACATTTCTTGATTGTCAGGATGGTTTTAATTACGGGGTTAGAGCTAGATAGTAAATTGAAAAGTAAGGAGATAACTTTACAAGACAACAATAAGATATATTAAATGGTTGGTATATAGTAATTAGATCATTTTGAATTAGAGAAGCTCGGTTATGGGGCCCCATATATTAAAGGGCGGACGGACAAGGTACCCGACTGGGGAGTCTGTTGGCCAATCTTTGTGGTGAATGGGCAGTGGACACTATGGGACTGATATTCAAAACCTCGCCGGCATGGAGAGAAATCAAGCAAAATCTTTGCAATTTCTTTTAGACATTGTCTTGTAAAGTCTCTTTTTCACATAAAGAACACTACATAACAACATAAAGATTTCTCATGATAACATTTGTGCTTATACATTTCTTTCAACGTCCTCGTCGTAATGATGAGACTTCTTAAAATATCTATCCGGAGCGGCGAGGTTTTGAATATGAGGCCTTGTATGTCCGCTGCCTGGATATACCATTGCACAAGTAGATAGAATAGAAAGCGAGCTCAATCCTATTGGCTGATTGCATCAGCCAATAGGATTTTTCCTACCTTAATTCCGATTGGCTGATAGAATTATATCAGCCAATCGGAATTCAAGGGACGCCATCTTGGATGATGTCATTTAAAGGAATATTCATTCATTGGGTAGTTGTCGGTCTGGATGGATGCTCCGCGTCGGATGTCTTCAAGATGGAGCCGCTCCTCGCCAGATGGATGAAGATAGAAGATGCCGCCTGGATGAAGACTTCTGCCCGTCTGGAGGTCCTCTTCTGCCCGGATCGGATGAAGACTTCTGCCCCTCTGGAGGACCACTTGTGCCCGGCTGGGTGAAGACGTCTCAAGGTAGGGTGATCTTCAAGGGGGTAGTGTTAGGTTTTATTAAGGTGATATTGGGTGGGTTTTAGAGTAGGGTTGGGTGTGTGGGTTGTAATGTTGGGGGGGGTATTGTACTTTTTTTTCCAGGTAATAGAGCTGATTACTTTGGGGCTATGCCCTGCAAAAGGCCCTTTTAAGGTCTATTTGTAATTTAGTATAGGGTAAGGCTTTTTTTATTTTGGGGGGGCGTTTTTATTTTATTAGGGGGATTAGATTAGGTGTAATTAGTTTTAAAAACTTGTAATTATTTTATTATTTTCTATAATTTAGTGGGGGGGTTTTTGTACTTTAGTTAATTTTATTTAATTGTAATTAATTTATTTTAATTTAGGTAATTAATTAAATGATAGTATAGTGTTAGGTGTAATTGTAACTTAGGTTAGGATTTATTTTACAGGTACTTTTGTATTTATTTTAACTAGGTAGTTATTAAATAGTTAATAACTATTTAATAACTATTGTACCTAGTTAAAATAAATACAAACTTGCCTGTAAAATAAAAATAAATCCTAAGATAGCTACAATGTAACTATTAGTTATATTGTAGCTATCTTAGGCCTAGATTTAGAGTTGGGCGGTAGCCGTCAAAACCAGCGTTAGAGGCTCCTAACGCTGGTTTTTACCGCCCGCTGGTATTTGGAGTCAGTCAGGAAAAGGTCTAACGCTCACTTTGCAGCCGCGACTTTTCCATACCGCAGATCCCCCTACGCCATTTGCATATCCTATCTTTTCAATGGGATCCTTCTAACGCCGGTATTTAGAGTCGTGGCTGAAGTGAGCGTTAGAAATCTAACAACAAAACTCCAGCCACAGAAAAAAAACAGGAGTTAAGAGCTTTCTTGGCTAACGCCAGTTTATAAAGCTCTAAACTACTGTGCTCTAAAGTACACTAACACCCATAAACTACCTATACACCCCTAAACCGAGGTCCCCCCACATCGCCTTCACTCTATTAAAATGTTTTAACCCCTAATCTGCCGCTCCGTACACCGCCGCCAGCTACGTTATCCCTATGTACCCCTAGTCTGCTGCCCTTAACATCGCCGACCACTATGTTATATTTATTAACCCCTAATCTGCCGCCCCCGCTATCGCTGACACCTGAATATTATTATTAACCCCTAATCTTCCGCTCCGTACACGGACGCAACCTACATTATCCCTATGTACCCCTAATCTGCTGCCCCTAACACCGCTGACCCCTATATTATATTTATTAACCCCTAATCTGCCGACCGGATATCACCGCTACTCTAATAAATGTATTAACCCCTAAAGCTAAGTCTAACCCTAACCCTAACACCCCCCCCCTAAGTTAAATATAATTTAAATCTAACAAAATAAATGAACTCTTATTAAATAACTTATTCCTATTTAAAGCTAAATACTTACCTGTAAAATAAACCCTAATATAGCTACAATATAAATTATAATTATATTGTAGCTATTTTAGGATTAATATTTATTTTACAGGCAACTTCGTAATTATATTAACCAGGTACAATAGCTATTAAATAGTTAATAACTATTTAATAGTTACCTAGTTAAAATAATTACAAAATTACCTGTAAAATAAATCCTAACCTATGTTACAATTAAACCTAACACTACACTATCAATAAATTAATTAAATACAATACCTACAATTATCTACAATTAAACCTAACACTACACTATCAATAAATAAATTAAATAAACTACCTACAATTATCTACAATTAAACCTAACACTACACTATCAATAAATAAATTAAATAAAATACCTACAAATAAATACAATGAAATACAATGAAATAAACTAAACTAAAGTACAAAAAAATAAAAAAAGCTAAGTTACAAAAAATAAAAAATATTTACAAACATTAGAAAAATATTACAACAATTTTAAACTAATTACACCTACTCTAAGCCCCCTAATAAAATAACAAAGACCCCCAAAATAAAAAAATGCCCTACCCTATTCTAAATTAAAAACGTTCAAAGCTCTTTTACCTTACCAGCCCTGAAAAGGGCTCTTTGCGGGGCCTGCCCCAAAGAATTCAGCTCTTTTGCCTATAAAAACAACACATACAATACCCCCCCAACATTACAACCCACCACCCACATACCCCTAATCTAACCCAAACCCCCCTTAAATAAACCTAACACTAAGCCCCTGAAGATCTTCCTACCTTCTCATCACCTCGCCGGGTATCACACCGATCCGTCCTGGCTCCGATGTCTTGATCCAAGCCCAAGCGGGGGGGCTGAAGATGTCCATGATCCGGCTGAAGTCTTCATCCAAGCAGGAGCTGAAGAGGTCCATGATCCGGCTGAAGTCTTCTATCAACGGCATCTTCAATCTTCTTTCTTCCGGAGCCATCATCTTCCAGCCGACGCGGATCCAACCTCTTCTACCGACGCCTACTCGCCGAATGACGGTTCCTTTCAATGACGTCATCCAAGATGGTGTCCGTCGAATTCCGATTGGCTGATAGGATTCTATCAGCCAATCGGAATTAAGGTAGGAAAATTCTGATTGGCTGATGGAATCAGCCAATCAGAATCAAGTTCAATCCGATTGGCTGATCCGATCAGCCAATCAGATTGAGCTTGCATTCTATTGGCTGATCGGAACAGCCAATAGAATGCGAACTTGATTCTGATTGGCTGTTTCCATCAGCCAATCAGAATTTTCCTACCTTAATTCCAATTGGCTGATAGAATTCTGTCAGCCAATCGAAATTTGACGGACGCCATCTTGGATGACGTCATTTAAAGGAACCGTCATTCGGCGAGTAGGCATCAGTAGAAGAGGTTGGATCCGCGTCGGCTGGAAGATGATGGCTCCGGAAGAAAGAAGATTGAAGATGCCGTTGATAGAAGACTTCAGCCGGATCATGGACATCTTCAGCCCCCCGCTTGGATCAAGACATCGGAGCCAGGACGGATCGGTGTGATACCCGGCGAGGTGAAGATAAGGTAGGAAGATCTTCAGGGGCTTAGTGTTAGGTTTATTTAAGGGGGGTTTGGGTTAGATTAGGGGTATGTGGGTGGTGGGTTGTAATGTTGGGGGGGGGGTATTGTATGTGTTTTTTTTACAGGCAAAAGAGCTGAATTCTTTGGGGCATGCCCCGCAAAGGGCCCTTTTCAGGGCTGGTAAGGTAAAAGAGCTTTGAACTTTTTTAATTTAGAATAGGGTAGGGCATTTTTTTTATTTTGGGGGTCTTTGTTATTTTATTAGGGGGCTTAGAGTAGGTGTAATTAGTTTAAAATTGTTGTAATATTTTTCTAATGTTTGTAAATATTTTTTTATTTTTGTAACTTAGCTTTTTTTATTTTTTGTACTTTAGTTAGTTTATTTCATTGTATTTATTTGTAGGTATTTAATTTAATTTATTTATTGATAGTGTAGTGTTAGGTTTAATTGTAGATAATTGTAGGTAGTTTATTTAATTTATTTATTGATAGTGTAGTGTTAGGTTTAATTGTAACATAGGTTAGGATTTATTTTACAGGTAATTTTGTAATTATTTTAACTAGGTAACTATTAAATAGTTATTAACTATTTAATAGCTATTGTACCTGGTTAAAATAATTACATAGCTGCCTGTAAAATAAATATTAATCCTAAAATAGCTACAATATAATTATAATTTATATTGTAGCTATATTAGGGTTTATTTTACAGGTAAGTATTTAGCTTTAAATAGGAATAATTTTTTTAATAAGAGTTAATTTATTTTGTTAGATTTAAATTATATTTAATTTAGGGGGGTGTTAGTGTTAGGGTTAGACTTAGCTTTAGGGGTTAATACATTTATTATAGTAGCGGTGAGCTCCGGTCGGCAGATTAGGGGTTAATTATTGTAGGTAGCTCGCGGCGACATTGTGGGGGGCAGATTAGGGGTTAATAAATATAATATAGGGGTCGGCGGTGTTAGGGGCAGCAGATTAGGGGTACATAACTATAATGTATGTTGCGGCGGTGTACGGAGTGGCAGATTAGGGGTTAATAATAATATGCAGGTGTCAGCGATAGCGGGGGCGGCAGATTAGGGGTTAATAAATATAACATAGTGGCCGACAATGTTAGGGGTACATAGGGATAACGTAGCTGGCGGTGGTGTACGCAGCGGCAGATTAGTGGTTAATAATAATATGCAGGGGTCAGCGATAGCGGGGGCGGCAGATTAGGGGTTAATAAGTGTAAGGTTAGGGGTGTTTAGACTCTGGGTACATGTTAGGGTGTTAGGTGCAGACGTAGGAAATGTTTCCCCATAGGAAACAATGTAGCTGCGTTAGGAGCTGAACGCTGCTTTTTTGCAGGTGTTAGGTTTTTTTTTCAGCTCAAACAGCCCCATTGTTTCCTATGGGGAAATCGTGCATGAGCACGTTTTTGAAGCTGGCCGCGTCCGTAAGCACCGCTGGTATTGAGAGTTGCAGTGGCGGTAAATATGCTATACGCTCCCTTTTTGGAGCCTAATGCAGCCCTTCTGTGAACTCTAAATACCAGCGGTATTTAAAAGGTGCGGGAGAAAAAAAGCATGCGTACCTAACGCACCCCTTTGGCCACAGAACTCTAAATCTAGCCGTTAGGGTTTATTTTATAGGTAAGTATTTAGTTTTAAATAGGAATAAATTATTTCATGATAGGAATATTTATTTAGATTAATTTAAATTATCTTTAAGTTAGGGGGTGTTAGGGTTAGGGTTAGAGGTTAATAAATTTAATAAAGTGGCGGCGACTTTGGAGGAGGGAGATTAGGGGTTAATAAATTTAATGTAGGTGGCGGCGGGGTCCGGGAGCGGCAGATTAGGGGTTAAACACTTTATTAGAGTTGCGGTGGGCTCCGGGAGTGGTGGTTTTGGGGTTAATACATTTATTAGAGTTGCGGCGGTATAAGGGGGGAGGATTAGGGGTTAATAAGTATAATGTAGGTGACGGCGGGCTCTGGAAGCGGCAGTTTAGGGGGTTAAACACTTTATTTAGTTGCGTCGGTGTAGGGAGGGAAGATTAGAGGTATTTATTTAGACTTGGGGTACATGTTAGGGTGTTAGGTGTAGAAACTTCCATAGGAATCAATGGGATATCGGGCAGCAGCGAACATGAGCTTTCGCTGCTGTCAGACTCCCATTGATTCCTATGGCATCCACCGCCTCCAGGGCGGCGGATTGAAAACCTGGGCCGGAATAGTGGCGAGCGTACCTGGTAGTTTTTTGATAACTTCCAAAAGTAGTCAGATTGTGCCGAACTTGCATTCGGAACAACTGTAGTGACGTAAGCATCGACCTGTGTCGGACTGAGTCCGGCGGATCGTATGTTACGTCACTATATTCTACTTTTGCCGGTCTGTGGGGTTTGATAACTACGGCGAATCAGGCTTGCCACAAATACGCTGAGGAATTCCAGCATATTTGCGGTTGACAGCTTGATAAATAGAGGCCATAATGTGCAAAATGTGTATTTTGGAAACTATAGCATTCACATTTCCTATGATACATACATTTGAGTGAGTACCTCAGCTACTGCCTTTTCCTACTTTTACAAGTTGGGAATAATATTTCAGAAAATGTTTTCTACCATATAGTTTGAAAAATATTTTTGATAAGATTATAAAGCTATCACTTTTATTTATTATAAAATAATATATTACTATTGTATCTGAGTTGCAAATATATCAAGATTTTATAAAGATTAATCTGCACAAGAAAAAAGTAAACATTTTAGATTGATAAATACATTTTTTTAATTGATATTGATTAATGTCATCTGTGCAAGAAGACATTGGGGGGTAGTTATCAACGCGTCTACTTTTCCTGCCTTCGCCGGCCCAATACGCCCGCCTAAGCTCGCCTCACATCGCCGCCGCGGACCTGCAAAAATTCGCCTAAGTTATCAAAAAAGCTGTCAAAAAGCTGCGCACCAAGTACGGGGCGATGAGCAGCGGATTGTGATAGTTATCGCTCATCCGATCTCGCTGCTCTTCGGCTTTTTTACAGCTTTCTTGCTAGCCTGTCACTAAGCACCCACACTAAACTACACTGTTCTACCCCCTATACCGGCGCCCCCGAGCCCCCCGCAACTAAATAAAATTAGTAACCCCTAAACCGCCGCTCCTAGACCCCGCCACAACTATAATAAATGTATTAACCCCTAAACCGCCGCTCCCTGAGCCCACCGCCGCAACCTACATTATACCTAGTAACCCCTATCCTGCCCCCCCTATATGGTCGCCCTCTATAATAAAGTTATTAACCCCTATCCTGCTGATCCCGCACGTCGCCGCAACTAAATAAATAGTTTAACCCCTAAACCGCCGCTCCCTGACCCCGCCGCAACCTATATTACATTTATTAACCCCTATCCTGCCCCCCCTACACCGTCGCCACCTATAATAAATGTATTAACCCCTATCCTGCCCCCCACTACACCGCCACCACTGTAATAAAATTATTAACCCCTAAACCTAAGTCTAACACTAACCCTAACACCCCCCTAACTTAAATATTAATTAAATAAATCTAAATAATATTTCTATTATGAACTAAATTAATCATATTTAAAACTAAATACTTACCTTTAAAATAAACCCTAATATAGCTACAATATAAATAATAATTATATTGTAGCTATCTTAGGATTTATTTTTATTTTACAGGCAAATTTCAATTTATTTTAACTAGGTACAATAGCTATTAAATAGTTATTAACTATTTAATAGCTTACCTAGCTAAAATAAAGAGAAATTAACCTGTAAAATAAAAACTAACCTAAGTTACAATTACACCTAACACTACACTATACTTTTAATAAATTATTCCTATTTAAAACTAAATACTTACCTGTAAAATAAACCCTAAGATAGCTGCAATGTAATTAATAATTACATTGTAGCTATCTTAGGATTTATATTTATTTTACAGGTAACTTTGTATTTATTTTAGATAGTTAGAATAGTTATTAAATAGTTATTTAACTTCATCGGATGGAAGATTTCTTCAGCGCCCCTTAGATGATGACTTCTGCCGCTGCGGATCTCCTCTTCAGTTCCATCGGTGGCTCGGCTGAGTGAAGACGACTAAAGGTAGGATGATCTTCAGGGGGGTAGTGTTAGTTTTATTTAAGGGGGGTTTGGGTTAGATTAGGGGTATGTGGGTGGTGGGTTTTAATGTTGGGGGGGTTGTATTTTTCTTTTACAGGCAAAAGAGCTGAATTTTTTGGGGCATGCCCCACGAAAGGCCCTTTTAATGGCTGGTAAGGTAAAAGAGCTTTGAACTTTTTTAATTTAGAATAGGGTAGGGCATTTTTTTATTTTGGGGGGCTTTGTTATTTTATTAGGGGGCTTAGATTAGGTGTAAGTAGCTTAAAATTGTTGTAATATTTTTTAAATGTTTGTAACTTATTTTTTTTATTTTTTGTAACTTAGCTTTTTTATTTTTTGTACTTTAGTTAGTTTATGTAATTGTATTTAATTGTAGTTATTTGTAGGTAATTTATGTAATTAATTTAATGATAGTGTAGTGTTAGGTTTAATTGTAACTTAGGTTAGGATATATTTTACAGGTAATTTTGTATTTCTTTTAGCTAGGTAGTTATTAAATAGTTAATAACTATTTAATAACTATTCTAACTAGCTAAAATAAATACAAAGTTACCTGTAAAATAAATATAAATCCTAAGATAGCTACAATGTAATTATTAATTATATTGTAGCTATCTTAGGGTTTATTTTACAGGTTAGTATTTAGTTTTAAATAGGAATAATTTATTAAAGTATAGTTTAGTGTTAGGTGTAATTGTAACTTAGGTTAGTTTTTATTTTACAGGTAAATTTCTCTTTATTTTAGCTAGGTAGCTATTAAATAGTTAATAACTATTTAATAGCTATTGTACCTAGTTAAAATAAATTGTAAAATAAAAATAAATCCTAAGATAGCTACAATATAATTATTATTTATATTGTAGCTATATTAGGGTTTATTTTAAAGGTAAGTATTTAGTTTTAAATAGGATTAATTTAGTTCATAATAAAAATATTATTTAGATTTATTTAATTAATATTTAAGTTAGGGGGTGTTAGGGTTAGTGTTAGACTTAGGTTTAGGGGTTAATAATTTTATTACAGTGGCGGCGGTGTAGTGGGGGACAGGATAGGGGTTAATACATTTATTATAGTGGCGATGGTGTAGGGGGGGCAGGATCGGGGTTAATAAATTTAATATAAGTTGCGGCGGGGTCAGGGAGCGGCGGTGTAGGGGGGACAGATTAGGGGTGTTTAGACTCGGGGTACATGTTAGGGTGTTAGGTGCAGACATCTGCCATAGGAATCAATGGGATGTCTGGCAGCAGCGAACATGAACTTTCGCTATGGTCAGACTCCCATTGATTCCTATGGGATCCGCCGCCTCCAGGAGTGACGTAAGAATCGATCTGTGTCGGACTGAGTCCGGCAGATCGAAGCTTACGTCACAAAATTCTACTTTTGCTGGTATCTAGGGCTTGATAACTTAGGCGAATCAGCCTCGCCACAAATACGCTGCGGAATTCCAGCGTATTTGAGGTTGACGGCTTGATAACTACCCCCCCATTTTCTCTTCTTTTTAAAATTCACTTTACCAGATACTGTTTCCCATAACAATCCATTCACAAAACTGAAACTACAGATATTAGATTGCACGTTGTGCGCAAACTATTGCTCTAGCATTTTCATGATTGTTTGCTCCCCCCTTTCAATTGCGCTGACATTAAAAGAGGAACAAAATCACGATTTCGCTACCACAATCTTGATTTATGCAAGAATCCTTACAGCGATTTCAGAGCTGTGGTTAACTGTTTTGCAAAATTAAAACACTTTAAAAATACAGTACATTAGAAAGTACATATCCTAACAACACTATCAATAAAAATTATTCACAAAAAATATTGCACACAAAAGTTATAAGGGCTCAAAGATATGAGATCTTGGGTGTTAGAAGAAAAAAAGTTGCCGATGGGGTTTAACATTGAGATACATACATATTCATGTCTACAGATGTATATGTACAGTATGTGTGTATATATCCTATTATATAAAAGGCCAAGTGTGTTTGTCCGAAGCTGTCATGCGCAGTAGAGACAGCACGAGGATAAACACACCTGGCCTTTGAGTCCTACTCCTTAGCTGATCTGCAGCAGAAGTGGGCGTGACCAGGTGTGAGCAGGGGGCGTGGTCAGCAGGAAGGGGGCATGGCCTGATGTGAATGGCCCGAAGGGGGCGTGGCCGGGAGCGGTCACGAGATAGAGAGGGGAGAGAGATAGAGAGGAGGGGAGAGAGAGGAGGGGAGATAGAGAGAGGAGAGGGGGGAGAGAGAGAGGAGAGGGGAGAGAGAGGAGAGGGGAGAGAGAGAGGGGGAGAGAGAGAGGGGAGAGAGAGAGGGGGAGAGAGAGAGGGGGAGAGAGGAGAGGGGGGGAGAGAGAGAGCTCAAAAGAGAGGGGGAGAGAAATAGCTCAAAAGAGAGGGGAAGAGAGAGCGCAAAAGAGATGGGGAGAGAGAGAGAGTAAAATAGAGGGGGGATAGAGAGTGAAGAGAGGGGGGAGAGAGCACAAAAGAGAGGGGGAGAGAGCGCAAAAGAGAGGGGGAAGATAGAGAGAGAGTGAAAGAGGGGGAGAGAGCACAAAAGAGAGGGGGGGAGAGAGCGCAAAAGAGAGGGGGGAGAGAGTGCAAAAGAGATGGGGAGAGAGAGAGAGAGCACAAAAGAGAGGGGGGAGAGTGAGCAAAATAGGGGCAAAGAGAGAGAGCACAAAAGAGAGGGGGGAGAGAGAGAGGGGAGGGGAGAGAGAGAGAGGAGGAAAGAGAGAAAGGAGAGGAGGGGAGAGAGAGAGGAGAGGGGGGAGAGAGAGAGGAGGGGGGAGAGAGAGGAGGGGGAGAGAGAGAGAGTAGGGGGAGAGAGAGAGGAGGGGGGGAGAGAGAGAGGGGATGGAGAGAGAGAGGAGGGGGCAGAGAGAGAGGGGAGGGAGAGAGAGGGGGGAGAGAGAGAGCTCAAAAGAGAGGGGGAGAGAGAGAGCGCAAAAGAGAGGGGGGAGAGAGTGCAAAAGAGATGGGGAGAGAGAGAGAGCACAAAAGAGAGGGGGGAGAGTGAGCAAAATAGGGGCAAAGAGAGAGAGCACAAAAGAGAGGGGGAGAGAGAGAGGGGAGGGGAGAGAGAGAGAGGAGGAAAGAGAGAGAGGAGAGGAGGGGAGAGAGAGAGGAGAGGGGGGGAGAGAGAGAGGAGGGGGGAGAGAGAAGAGGGGGAGAGAGAGTAGGGGGAGAGAGAGAGAGAGGAGGGGGGAGAGAGAGAGGGGATGGAGAGAGAGAGGAGGGGGCAGAGAGAGAGGGGGGAGGGAGAGAGAGGGGGGGAGAGAGAGAGCTCAAAAGAGAGGGGGAGAGAGAGCGCAAAAGAGATGGGGGAGAGAGCTCAAAAGAGAGGGGGAGAGAGAGAGAGAGAGGGGGAGAGAGCACGAAAAGAGGGGGAGAGAGCGCAAAAGAGAGGGGGAGAGAGAGCGCAAAAGAGAGGGGGAGAGAGAGCGCAAAAGAGAGGGGGAGAGAGAGAGCACAAGAGAGGGGGGAGAGAGAGAGCAAAAGAGAGGGGGGAGAGAGAGCGCAAAAGAGAGGGGGAGAGAGAGCGCAGAAGAGAGGGGGGAGAGCGAGAGTGAGCAAAAGAGGGGGAGAGAGAGAGAGCACAAAAGAGAGGGGGGAGAGAGGGGGGAGAGAGAGAGCAAAAGAGAGGGGGAGAGATCGCAAAAGAGAGGGTGGGAGAAAGCGCAAAAGAGAGGGGGAGAGAGAGAGCGCAAACGAGAGGGGGAGAGAGAGAACCCAAAAGAGAGGGGGGAGAGAGAGCACGAAAAGAGGGGGGAGAGAGCACAAAAGAGAGGAGGAGAGTGAGAGAGCGCAAAAGAGAGGGGGAAGAGAGCGCAAAAGAGAAGGGGGAGAGAGAGCACAAAAGAGAGGGGGAGAGAGAGAGAGAGAGAGAGAGGGGAGAGAGAGGGAGAGAGGAGGGGAAAGAGAGAGGAGAGGAGGGGAGAGAGAGAGAGGAGGGGGGAGAGAGAGAGGAGGGGGGAGAGAGAGAGGAGGAGGAGAGAGAGGAGGGGGAGAGAGAGGAGGGGGGAGAGAGAGAGGGGAGGGAGAGAGAGAGAGAGAGGGTGGGAGAGAGAGAGGGGAGGGAGGGAGGGAGAGAGAGGGGGGAGAGAGAGGGGGGGAAGAGAGAGGGGGAGAGAGAGAGCTCAAAAGAGAGGGTTAGAGAGCGCAAAAGAGATGGGGGAAAAGAGAGCTCAAAAGAGAGGGGGAGAGAGTGCAAAAGAGATGGGGGAGAGAGAGAGCAAAAAAGAGGGGGGAGAGAGAGCACGAAGAGAGGGGGGAGAGAGCGCAAAAGAGAGGGGGACAGAGAGAACCCAAAAGAGAGGTGGGGAGAGAGAGCACGAAGAGAGGGGGGAGAGAGCGCAAAAGAGAGGGGGAGAGAGAGAGAGCGTAAAAGAGAGGCGGGAGAGAGAGAGCAAAAGAGGGGGGAGAGCACAAAAGAGAGGGGGGAGAGAGAGAGCAAAAGAGAGGGGGAGAGATCGCAAAAGAGAAGGTGGGAGAAAGCGCAAAAGAGAGGGGGAGAGAGAGAGCGCAAACGAGAGGGGGAGAGAGAGCAAAAGAGGGGGGGAGAGAGCACAAAAGAGAGGTGGAGAGAGAGAGAGGGGAGAGAGAAAGGGGGAGAGAGAGAGAGAACAGGGGGCAGAGAGAGAGAGGGGAGGGAGAGAGAGGGAGGGAAAGAGACAGCTCAAAAGAGATGGGGAGAGAGAGAGCTCAAAAGAGAGGGGGGAGAGAGAGAGAGCAAGAGAGAGGGGGAGAGAGCGCAAAAGAGAGGGGGAGAGAGAGAGCGCAAAAGAGAGGGGGAGAGAGCACAAAAGAGAGGGGGGGAGAGAGAGCAAAAGAGGGGGGGAGAGAGAGAGCACAAAAGAGAGGGGGGAGAGAGAGAGAGAGCAAAAGAGAGGGGGGAGAGAGCGCAAAAGAGAGGGGGGAGAGAGAGCGCAAAAGAGAGGGGGAGAGAGCACAAAAGAGAGGGGGGAGAGAGAGAGGGAGAGAGAGGGGGGAGAGAGAGAGCTCAAATGAGAGGGGGAGAGAGAGCGCAAAAGAGATGGGGGAGAGAGAGAGCTCAAAAGAGAGGGGGAGAGAGCGCAAAAGAGATGGGGAGAGAGAGAGAGAGCAAAAAAGAGGGGGGAGACAGAGCGCAAAGAGAGGGGGAGAGAGCGCAAAAGAGAGGGGGAGAGAGAGAGCCCAAAAGAGAGGGGGAGAGAGAGCACGAAGAGAGGGGGAGAGAGCGCAAAAGAGAGGGGGAGAGAGAGAGCGCAAAAGAGAGGGGGGAGAGAGAGAGCAAAAGAGGGGGGAGAGAGAGGGAGAGCAAAAGAGGGGGGATAGAGAGAGCACAAAAGAGAGGGGGAGAGAGAGCAAAATAGATGGGGAGAGATCGCAAAAGAGAGGGTGGGAGAGAGCTCAAAAGAGCGGGGGAGAGAGAGCACAAAAGAGATGGGGAGAGAGCGCAAAAGAGAGGGGGAGAGAGAGAGCAAAAGAGGGGGAGAGGGGGGAGAGAGTGCAAAAGAGAGAGGGGAGAGAGCGCAAAAGAGAGGGGGGAGAGAGAGCGCAAAAAACT